>NC_041383.1:191378809-191412067 GCF_002162155.2 Triticum dicoccoides
GTACTCGCCTAAGTTAGAAACAATCCGAGTGGAGAGCGATCCTCCCACTCGGGCGCTTAGCTGCGCCCCCGTACTCGCCTAAGTTAAAAATACTCTAAATGGAGAGCCATCCTCCCACTCGGGGGCTTAGCTGTGACCCCGTACTCGCCTAAGTTAAAAACATTCCGAGTGGAGAGCAATCCTCCCACTCGAGGGCTTAGCTGCAACCGCGTACTCACCTAAGTTAAAAACACTCCGAGTGGAGAGCGATCCTCCCACTCGGGGGCTTAGCTGCGACCCCATACTCGCCTAAGTCACAAAGATCCTTTGAGCTATGTCACAAGTACAACATACGCTCCATCTCGATCCGCAAGGACAACGAGGTGTCGACTGAACGCAACGTCAGAGCTGTGTCCCAAGTACAACGTACGCTCCATCTCGATCCGCAAGGACGATGAGGTGTCGATTGAACACAATGTCAGAGCTGCATCACAAGTACAACATACGCTCTATCTCGATCCACAAGGACGACGAGGTGTCGACTGAATGCAACGTCAGAGCTGCGTCACAAGTACACTGTACGCTCCATCTCGAGCCGCAAGGACGACGAGGTGTCGACTGAACACAATGTCAGAGTTGCGTCACAAGTACAACGTACGCTCCATCCTGATCCACAAGGACGATGAGGTGTCGACTGAACACATCGTCAAAGCCGTTCGACAAAAGGTGAAAAGGTCAAATTTTACTCAGAATCGAAAAAACATTCAAAAGCGATAAAGGCAAAGCCATCATATTCAAAGAAAACCAAGTTCAGATAAATCCCGCAAAAGTTCAGAACCGCAACGAGCAGAAGTACTCAGACATCAGGCCTGACAGATTTTAACGATTACAAAACCACTCGGCATTCCGAGGCAAATAAAGGTGGAGCATAATGTTTGTTCACTCGGCTGGAGGAGGACTTGCTGGCTCGATGAAGCTGTCAAGGTCGATGTTGTCTGCGATATGAGTGGCGGTGTCAAGGAAGGTGTCCATGAAGGACTGGAAGCTGAGCTTCTTAGTGTTGGCAACCTTGAGAGCCGCCAGCTTGTCTTCTCTGACATACTTGAAGTGGACTCGGACCAATGACAGAGCAACATCGGTGCCACAGCAAGCAGATGACTTCGTCCACTCCCACACTCGACCAGGGATTTCATTTAGTCGAGTCATTAGAGACTCGAGATCTTTTGAGAGTTTCGCTTGAGGCCAGAGTTCAGCATCGATCTGCGACATTGCCACCTTCAGACGAGCGAGATAATCCACGGCACTGTCCAGACGAGACTCCAATAGAAGCACGCTCATCGCGACATCATCTTTAACAGGAGAGTTTATGGGGTCAAGACCTGTTTCGACCCGCCCAGTCTCTGCTTTGAAGTCTTGACAAAGTTCTGCATAGTCAGAAAAACGATGAGTCGACAGTTTAGTAAGATGTGTCAGTCGACATTGACAAATCAGTCGGACAAAAGGAAATACCTTCAAGCTTGAAGACCAGCTTCTCAGCAAGCCGTCCTAGATAAGCCTCCAGTTCACCCTGTAGCGACCCGACCCGAATGGATCAAGTCTCTGTGCTTAAGTGTCATCCCTGGATCGGTATGCTGACACACACAGTACTCTAGGATTTATAACAGAGACAAATCACATGTATAAAGTAACGTAAATACCATTACCTCAATCCAAATAGCGGAAGTAACAAGGTTGTGGATTTCCATCAACACCAACGGCAAAGTTGAGTGTAGAAATCGTAACCCTAACGTATCACTTACTCGTCGTAAGATCCTGCAGCATGAGACGTTGCAGCCACAAAGGGTCAGTACATTAAATGTACTGGCAAATTCACACCATACAGCAATGATGAATAAAGGCTATCACTACATGCATATTTGGCTGGTGGAAGCTCTATGGTTAAAATGTTTTTTGCGAAAAGCCAATTTTTCCCTACTGCAAAGGAATAAATTTTATTTAACTATCATGGTGGTTGTTAAACATTGAGAATGGTTGACAGCATTCTCAATCCCAGTTAAGTAACATAATAATTAAAACCCAACAAGATTAATTAAAGTAACATGATGAAATTCACAGGAAAATCCAAGTACTAGATACTCAAGTTGTCCATAACCGGGGACACGACTAACCATGATTAGTTTATACACTCTGCAGAGGTTTGCGCACTTTTCCCCACAAGACACGATCTCCTCCGTTGGGATTCTCGCACTACATGATGTTTGAGAAATGGATGATCAAGACATAGTCTTTCAGAAGTGCTAGCACCTTATGATCGGGTAGCTTGTGGCACCTTACGATCGGGTAGCTTGTGGCACCTTACGATCGGGTATCTTGTGGCACCTTACGATCGGGTACCACTGTAAGAGTTCGCACAACGTAATCAACTATGCTAGAGCCCATAGTAGCTTGTGGCTGCACACGGAAGTTTCTATCATGAATAATCTTATGATCCCTTTGAGTCTGGGTGGCGGTCCAAAAAATAGGCAATTGCTGGAATACCCAGGTGCCTAGAAAACAGGCAATCGCTAGAATACCCAGGTGCCTCAATCCACCCAGATGTGTGTTAAAGTTGCCACCATAAATAAACCATTAAATATCTATCTCACATCTGTCATGGATACACTCACCCAATCCACGTCTACTAGCATAGCATGGCATTATAAGCAAACGTAGAAGTAACTCCTAAGGGTTTGATAATAAACAGGGCAATAGGTTCCTACCTCAGCAACTACTTCCCAATTCCCACATGTTATCAATCCTAACCATGCAATGTTTGAGGGTTGAAACTAATGCATAAAAACTGGGTATGAAAGGGATATGATCAAAGTGTGAACTTGCCTTGTATTATTGATGAAGATGATTCGCACTCATATCTCCTGATAGTTCTACTCGTCACACTCCGATCAATCTATCATAAGCAAGCAATTTCATACATAAGCACTTACTCAAAGAATCGGAAAAGACGAAGAAAACAAATCGGAAAGCATCAAAACCAAGCAAATAACTCTTGCAACATAAAACAATTTCTAACAGTACCAAAATTATGTGAATTTGGCCTTATCAGAAATTTTAGGTTAAGATCTTCGATTTGCAAAAAGAATCAACTCAAACGGAGTTATAGAACTCGAGTTACGATCAAATGAAGTTCAAAGACTAAACTGTTTGAAACTTAAATTTTAAACTTTCAAAGACATGTTTAAGTTGTTTTATTGGAAAGAGGAGATCATAACGAAGAAGTGGGCATTGGTTTCGTTGGATTTGGACTAACGAGTAAAAAGTTGTAGACGTTTGAAAACCAGGGGATAATTTGTAAATAAATACTCACGGATGGGTCCCTGGCCGAAAATAACAGGAAAAAAAGACTAAGAAGTGAACGTTCGTTACCGAACGCTAACTGACGAAACTGTTCACTGCTAAACCTAACCTAATGGACGTTCGCTAAAAAAACAAAACGAAAGAAAAAAAACGACAGAAAGATCTGGATCGTTGGATCCAGATCCAACGGCGTGGGGAGGGCGGCGGTTACCGCGGCGGTTGACTGCGCCGGCTGGGAGGAAGACGACGACGGCGGCTTTGGCCTCGGACGGGGACGGTGGCTTCGGCCTCGGACGGGGACGACGTCTCCGGGGCTCGTCGGCTCCGGCGGAGTAGATGGGGAGACGCGGCTCGTCGAGGTGAAGGTGATGGCAGCGTCGGCGGAGGTCGAGAGCGACGGGGCGGTGCGGGGCGGCGGCGGTGGATCTCGCCGGCGGCGGGAAATGGCACGTCGGCGGCTCGGTTTCGAGCGGCGAGAGGCGGGAGAGAGAGGGGTGTCCGGGCGGCGGCTTTATAGGAGGAGGGGAGGAGGTGACGTGGAGGAGGGGACAGAGGCGGACGCAGAGTCCGGTCGGACTCCGGCGGTGGCGCTCCCGTGCGGGAGACGAACTCCTGCGGGAGCTCGAGGATGGCGGTGGCGAGGCCTGGGCCGCGGCCTGGCTCGGTCGCTGGGCCGGCCCAGTCGGCGACGGGATTTTTTTAAAAAAAACATTTTCCAGACAAAATAAAATAAACAAATACTTATAAAATAAAAATACAACCTAGGCATATAATATATCAAAATTTTCATAAAAGGATTTCCTACAACCTGAACATTTTACTAACATTAAATAAAATCTACACAAATTAAAATAATTCAAATAGTGCTCCCGCTCTACTAAAATCCAAAAAAAATCATTTTAAAAATACCAAAATTAATTCAAATTTATTTTTCTCCATTTTTCTGATGTAGGGAATCATGTTACCCTAATTTATGTATATTTTATTTTTGGAGAAAAATAATGTGAATAAAATCCAAATAACTCCAAATTGAAAATAATTTCAAAAGGACTTTAAATTTGATCCTTTTAAACTCCCAACTCGTATTTCATATATTTTGAAGAAGTCATTTTATCTTCTCTCATGAAAATCATTGATTTGCTTGAAGTTTCTGAATTTGAAATATTTCCAAGTGAAATTCAAATATTTTGAAAAACCCTTTTTATTTATTAAAATGGAAGAAGTCATGTCATCTTCTCTCTAGGGTTTTGTATTTGAAAAGAATTTGAATTCACGGAGGTCACGAATGCAAAAAAATGAAAGTTTGGGAAAGTCCTTTTATTCCCTCTCATTTAACTTCCAAAAAGTTTCGAATTTCACTAAATCAATCAAACAAATAATCAATCTATCTATTTATTATAACATTCCAAAATTTAGAATTTTGGGATGTTACAAACCTACCACCCTTAAAATGAATCTTGTCCTCGAGATTCGGAGAGGCTAGCAAGAAATAGGTTAGGGTCGAGGTCTTCTCAAAATCCATCGATCATCTCCGGAGGTCTGGGGTGTACCACCCTTAGAAACATGGTTACGATTCCATCAAAACTTATATACCGCATCCTTTTTGTTGACAGGGTCGGTCTTCTCAGATTCTCGGGAAAATTCCTTCTCTGGGCTCTTCCGGTGGTGGCATAACATTTTCCTCATTTCCTCTGTCCTTTCATCTTGATAAGGTTATTCCATGACTGGGTCTTCTTAGCTGACGGGTCTGGCGCCAATACTAAACAACTATCAATATCTCATGGTGGTCAACAATTTACGGTTTCTCCTGCAGGAAATGAGTCTGGGATTCATTCTCACCGTATGACCTACGATTGGTAACAACTACGTGTACAAGGAAAAAAATACTATACCATTCTAAGGTTTAAGCAAGGTTTAATATCGTCGTTTCTCTACTATAGCTAAGTCACTCAGATTTACCATCCCATATAGCAAGGCGAATAATAAGAGTAAGTCGGTATGGTGATCAATCCATCCCGCACCCAAATCATTATCTTGTATATAGTTTAGAGAATCTCGCACGCTAACACTCGGTCATCCTCACAAGCATTGCAGAATTTTCTCTTGTCGCCGAACCAAGTTCGGATGAATCCATTTATTCTGCAAGCCAAACAAACATCTATCGTTTCTTCACAACTCTCAGGTTTTGCGTTACTCCTATAAGATCGTCTGTTGATAAAGGCATATCCTCTTCCAGGGTTTTTCCTTCAGCCAGAATGTGCTTGATCTTGGAAGGTCCTGGGGTCTGTGGGTTATGGCCCATCTCATCACTTGTAAACCTTGAACTCATCATCGGGCAACTAATCATTATTCCAACATCCAATTTACTAGCATTCTTAAATCCATCCAATTGTATTGTCTCCCTTCCTTCTATTTGTACCAAACTAAAACGTGATTACTCCGACTCGTTCTGGAGTTACAATTGCTCCATATTACCAACATTATATCTCCTTTATAACCAATAGTACTTCATCCCTTCATAATCTTGGGGTATCCAACATATCGAGATAAAACTCATACTTGTTTAGTCCAAAATCCACTCCGTGGAATATCATTATCCTTTCCAGGGTCAAATCTCCTCACAGGGTACTACCACCCTTAAAATGCTCCAATCTTCCATAGACCATATTTCTCATATCCTCGAAAATGGTCAAAATCTTTCTTCATAGGGTAACAACTCATAAAATCCAAATCAGTACCAATGATGCAAACTTTATTGATTCTCAAAATACTACAATCTCCGGCATTTCCATTATATGCCTCAACTCAACATCTCAATATAAAAGAATTTTTCCCACTATTACTTTTGTTGCTAACTCAACTACTTAGCATAAGTCTCCTTCTTCTTGGGACAATCCCTGGCAAAGTGCCCTACTTCATTACAACGAAAACATATCACTTCTGACAAGTCTTGAAGTTTCCTCATGATTACATAGTCTCCTTGGATCATCGGCTTCCTTTTTCGACATTTATTGGTGCATTTCTTCTTTCAACATTTATAGGCGTAATGACCTAAATCCTTGCACCTGTAACAGGTGACATGACTCAAATCCTTCTCTGTAGAAATTGGGTTGTTCCTGGAATCCAATCTATTTCTCTTCCTGGTCCTTTCCGTGCCAATCAGGGCTTCTATTTCCTGTGGGTCATAATCTACTTCCTCTGTCGTCAATTCTACTAGATTCTCATTCAGACAATTCTGGGAGATGTGTCCTTCTTCTCCACGTGAATAGCAAGACTTGGTGCAGGATTTAATTGGGTCTTCTTCGGGTGTGTCCTCCACCTCTTCCTTCTTCACATGTTCTTCTAAAATTTCCATGAGGGCTCCTTTCATTGCTCCTTTCTTCTGCTGGATGGTTCTTTGTACCATGGGGTAAATGTGACACTAGGCAGGGTAGTGGGTAGTTCCTTCACACCAGAAACAAGTAATCTGCCTAGTTGGGCATTCTTCAGCTGGGTGACTTCCTTCACAATTAGGGCATTCATCCTTGTGCTCCTTATGGTTGTGTCCTATTTCTCCACAAAGCTTGCATGCACGGAGTTTCTTCATATGACTTCCATAAGGCTTCATCTCCTGGGACACAAGCCGAGACTTTAGCAGAGTCAACTTAATTTCTTCCAAAGTGGTCACTCTTTTCCATCCATTGATGGTTTGTTACATCCTCCACCAAGTAGCAGCACCTCTTTCAAAGCATTGAAGAGCCTGCTAGGCCATATCCTTTCCGGCTATAGGGTTATTCTTCATGTGGTCCTCCATGTTCTGCATCCATCGGTCTGTCTCCAATTGACTCATCGGTCCACATAATATGAGATCATCTCCATTCATCCTCTATTGGGTCCAGGGGTTTTGGGGTGAGATAAGAGAGATAGAGAGGGATACACACAAAACAAATAATGGTTTTGAAAGGGCATTTTTATTTTGTGGCTGTCATAAAAACATCAAACAAATGACAGCTCACAATCGTCGCATCTAACATAAGTATATAACAGGGGTTTGGTCTTCTAAAGGTCAATAAATCCTCAAAATCGCCAAACTCTTCAAGTCTTGTTCCTGTCTCCAATGGCTTCTTCCGATCATGCTTGCCCTTCTCAAGTTCTTGTGCAATATCATCTCTATTGACGCAGAGTCTCTCGTGACGTCCTTTAATATTCTGGAGTTGCATTCCAAATTTCATGTTTCAACATCCTTGACATGATCCATGGTCCTACTTTCCTTCAGTTATTGACAAATCTTCGGTATCTCGATGTCTTGCTCCTCCAGCTTGGTTACTTTCAGCTTCAGGTTCCTGAATTCTTCACGAATTTCCTCCTTGTAAAATATAGCTTCCTGCATGTCCATCTTAAAATTCTTGATGTAATACTACAGATCCCGGTGATACACCAGCTAAGGTTAAAACTGCATCCTTTGCTGACAGATGCTCCTTCAACCTTCTACCATCCAATCCTTCCGAAGAATGCACGCTTAACTCAGCATGGTGACAATAGCATAGACGTACGATAACATCATGAATATCCATGTTTCTGCTCTTGTCGTTTCCATGAGCTATCATTCCATAGTTGATATCTCCTGCCTTAGGGTTTTCTTGACAAAACTTTGAGTTCTAATGCTCCATGTTCCGGTCTTTCTCCGATACTCCATGATCTCGGGTATTGATAGCTTCCATAGTCTGTCAAGTTCCATAAGTGTAGCCTTCCTTGGTCATACCAAATCTGGAAATTCTTCATATTCTCCTAATCTTCGAAGTCTTTATCCGTCGTAGTTTCCATCATTATAATGCTCGTAAAATCCTCTTCATTCTGAAGTGGTCTTAGTTGTCCGATATTTGGTCATTCTTGGAGTGGTCTCATCAGTCGAATCTTCGAGGGGTCAAAAGGGGAAAGGGGTATGGTCTCACTAAAAGGGAATATTTGAATAAGCTCAGAAGAGAAGAGAGGTAAAAGATTCTTTTGAAAAGAAACTTGTAGAGAAAAATCTTTCCTATGGGCTTGCCAGTTTCTACGGTCACGTCCTACAGTCAACATGTGCTCTGATACCATCTTGTAGCGACCCGACCCGAATGGATCAAGTCTCTGTGCTTAAGTGTCATCCTTGGATCGGTATGCTGACACACACAGTATTCGAGGATTTATAACAGAGGTAAATCACATGAATAAAGTAACGTAAATACCATTACCTCAATCCAAATAGCGGAAGTAACAAGGTTGTGGATTTCCATCAACACCAACGGCAAAGTTGAGTGTAGAAATCGTAACCCTAATGTATCACTTACTCGTCGTAAGATCTTGCAACATGAGACGTTGCAGCCACAAAGGGTCAGTACATTGAATGTACTGGCAAATTCACACCATAGAGCAATGATGAATAAAGGCTATCACTACATGCATATTTGGCTGTTGGAAGCTCTATGGTTATAATTTTTTTGCGAAAAGCCAATTTTCTCTACTGCAAAGGAATAAATTTTATTTAACTATCATGGTGGTTGTTAAACATTGAGAATGGTTGACACCATTCTCAATCCCAATTAAGTAACATCATCATTAAAACCCAACAAGATTAATTAAAGTAACATGATGAGATTCACAGGAAAATCCAAGTACTAGATACTCAAGTTGTCCATAACCGGGGACACGGCTAACCATGATTAGTTTATACACTCTGCATAGGTTTGCGCACTTTTCCCCACAAGACTCAATCTCCTCTGTTGGGATTCTCGCACTACATGATGTTTGAGAAACGGATGATCGAGACATAGTCTTTCAGAAGCGCTAGCACCTTACGATCAGGTAGACAGTACCAACCTACATCCCCTACATCTGCTAGTCCACCACTGTAAGAGTTTGCACAACTTAATCAACTATGCTAGAGCCCATAGTAGCTTGTGGCTGCACACGGAAGTTTCTAGCAAGAATAATCTTATGATCCCTTTGAGCTTGGGTGGCGGTCCAAAAAAACAGGCAATCGCTAGAATACCCAGGTGCCTAAAGAAAACAGGCAATCGCTGGAATACCCAGGTGCCTCAATCCACCCATATGTGTGTTAAAGTTGCCACCTTAAATAAACCATTAAATAACTATCTCACATCTGTCATGGATACACTCACCCAATCCATGTCTACTAGCATAGAATGGCATTATAAGCAAACATAGAATTAACTCCCAAGGGTTTGATAATAAATAGGGCAATAGGTTCCTACCTCAGCAACTACTTCCCAATTCCCACATGTTATCAATCCTAACCATGCAATGTTTGAGGGTTGAAACTAATGCATAAAAACTGGGTATGAAAGGGATATGATCAAAGTGTGAACTTGCCTTGTATTGTTGATGAAGATGATTCGCACTCATAACTCCTGATAGTTCTACTCGTCACACTCCGATCAATCTATCATAAGCAAGCAATTTCATACATAAGCACTTACTCAAAGAATCGGAAAAGACGAAGAAAACAAATCGGAAAGCATCAAAACCAAGAAAATAACTCTTGCAACATAAAACAATTTCTAACAGTACCAAAATTATGTGAATTTGGCCTTATCAGAAAGTTTAGGTCAAGATCTTCGATTTGCAAAAAGAATCAACTCAAACGGAGTTATAGAACTCGAGTTACGATCAAACAAAGTTCAAATACTAAACTGTTTGAAGCTTAAATTTTAAACGTTCAAAAACATGTTTAAGTTGTTTCTTTGGAAAGAGAGATCATAATGAATAAGTGGGTGTTGGTTTCGTTGGATTTGGACTAACGAGTAAAAAGTTGTAGATGTTTGAAAACCAGGGGCTAATCTGTAAATAAATACTCACGGATGGGTCCCTAGCCGAAATAATAGAAAAAAAGACTAAGAAGTGAACGTTCGTTACCGAACTCTAACTGACGAAACTGTTCACTGCTAAACCTAACCTAATGAACGTTCGCTAAAAAAACAAAATGAAAGAAAAATAATGAAAGAAAGATCTGGATCGTTGGATCCAGATCCAACGGCGAGGGGAGGGCGGCGGTTACCGTGGCGGTTGATTGCGCCGGCGGGGAGGAAGACGATGGCAATGACTTCGGCCTCGGACGGTGGCTTCGGCCTCGGACGGGGATGGCGGCTCCGGCGGAGTAGATGGGGAGATGCGGCTCGTCAAGGTGAAGGTGATGGCAGCGTCGGCGGAGGTGGAGGGCGACGGAGTGGAGCGGGGCAGCGGCGGTGGATCTCGCCGGCAGTGGGAAACGGCACGGCGGCGGCTCGGCTTCGAGCGGCGAGAGGCGGGAGAGAGAGGGGGTGTCTAGGCGGTGGCTTTATAGGAGGAGGGGAGGAGGTGACGTGGAGGAGGGGACAGAGGCGGACGCGGAGTCCGGCCGGACTCCGGCGGCGGCGCTCCCGTGCGGGAGACGAACTCCTGCGGGAGCTCAGGGACGGTGGTGGCGAGGCCTGGGCCGCGGCTTGGCTCGGGCACTGGGCCGGCCCAGTCGGCAACGGGATTTTTTTTAAAAAACATTTTCCAGACAAAATAGAATAAACAAATACTTATAAAATAAAAATACAACCTAGGCATATAATATATCAAAATTTTCAGAAAAGGATTTCCTACAACCTGAACATTTTACTAACGTTAAATAAAATCTACACAAATTCAGATAATTCAAACAGTGCTCCTGCTCTACTAAAATCCAAAAAAAATCATTTTGAAAATACCAAAATTAATTCAAATTTATTTCTCTCCATTTTTCTGATGTAGGGAATCATATTACCCTAATTTCTGTATATTTTATTTTTGGAGAAAAATAATTTGAATAAAATCCAAATGACTCCAAATTGAAAATAATTTCAAAAGGACTTTAAATTTGATCCTTTTAACTCCCAACTCGTATTTCATATATTTTGAAGAAGTCATTTTATCTTCTCTCATGAAAATAATTGAGTTGCTTGAAGTTTCTGAATTTGAAATATTTCCAAGTGAAATTCAAGTATTTTCAAAAACCCTTTTCATTTATTAAAATGGAAGAAGTCATGTCATCTTCTCTCTAGGGTTTTGTATTTGAAAAGAATTTGAATTCACGGAGGTCACGAATGCAAAAAAAAATGAAAGTTTGGGAAAGTCCTTTTATTCCCTCTCATTTAACTTCCAAAAAGTTTCGAATTTCACTCAATCAATCAAACAAACAATCAATCTATCTATTTATTATAACATTCCAAAATTTAGAATTTTGGGATGTTACAACCCTTCTTGACCTTGAGACTTCCAACCTCGTCAGTCAAGTTTTCCTTGTCCTTCTTCAGCCTCGCAACCTCCTGGTTGGCGTCAGTAACGGCAGTCTTCAACTTGGAGTTCTCCTCTTCCAACTTGTTGAATGAGGCCAGCTTCTTATCGGCAAGGGCCGTTTTCTCTCGCGCCTCCTTCTATGCTACGGCAAGGTCTTGATCCTTCTTCTCCAGAGCCTGTTTCCTTTTCTATAAAGAAATAACATTCTTTAGACGATCTTGGAGTTGACGGTTTTCACTACGCACATCTGTTCGAGTGGAGTCACTCGGTTCAAGAGACTAAAAGAAAAAAAGAGTCATAAGGAGGACAGTCGACGAATTATTACCTCCTATGGTAGCTGCTTCTTCCTGGTCCTTCTGGAGATTTCTCTTGGCTAGCTCCAGGTCGAAGTTGAGGCTGATCTGCTTCTTCTCTAGTTCAGCAAATTGGGCTCCAAGTTCTCAAGATTTCTGCGGTCAGCAAATAAGATAGGTCAGTGGACAGAGACAAAGGTCAATCATAGCGAAAATTTCTCTAAGACTACCACCTAATCAAACATTCAATAGTAGTCTTAGGGACTACACCAAGTGGGCGCACTTGGCGTGACCCCACTGGTCCGGTTTTCCACTCTGCATGGTCTGCCCAGCATGAGTATGCAAAAAAAAATCAGACCCGAGCCGACTACCAGCAGTCGACCGTGGTCTTAGCGACTACACCCAGTGGGTGCACTCAGCGTGCCTCCACTGATCTGGATTCCACTCGGATCAAGATATTCAACTGAGTGAAAGAAAAAGGAAGTAACATTCGACAAAGACCCCCGCCGCTTCAAACACCCGATGGCGGTCTCGGGGACTACACCCAGTGGGTGCACTCTGCATGCCCCCTCTGGTCTAGAAAAATACTCGACTCAACCTGGTCGACTCAAGTGGAAGAAATATTCAACACTAAGTCAAAACACCCAGTGGGTGATTTGATGCGAAATGCAGACCCATGATAGATGCACATAAAGGTACCAAAACGCTCATCCAGGGACACCTTATGGACAACAAAGCGGCAATCACAACTACCACTAATGGAGAGATCAGTCTGAAATCCAGCTAACCTTGATATTAACATGCAGAGCAGAACTAGTGTTGTAGGAAGCCTGACTAGCCTCGTGCACCACCTTCATCTGCTCCATCATAAGGTTCGCTTGGAGTAGAGCCTCTCTGGCGGCACCTGCCGGGTCATCTGGAGTGCGATGCACAACAAAGAGCGACGATGGCGGTACGATCGGAGCAATCACAGGATCAGAAGCGTGGAGTTGTGCGGGTGCGGCAGAGACTTGTGCAGCCGACGCCAAGGGACGGTTAGTCGACAGTGGATTGGCAAAATAAACATTGGCCTGAGCCGGATCTCCGGATCGCTGGACCACCATCTCTGGTGCTGATGTCGACTGAGATCCCTGACCTGCGGCCGTCCTCCTGCTTGAAGCTCTGCCCCTCCTTCGCGTGTCTTTCAAAGGTGCTTCTTCCTCCTCATCTAGAAGCTTAATGACGTCCCATGGAGCCGCAACAAAATGCAATCATAAGGGCACAATCGACAGATAATCTAGTCAACAAAACAAGTTCAAGATTGCAAGAACATACCAGCTTTGGAAGTAGCCGCGTCATTAGTCTCCTCATCACCCGGAGCCCTGTCAATATCCATCGGGGTCCCAGAAGTTCCAGCACTGAAAAGTTCATGATCCACTCTGTCAGGGTAGGAGTACTAGTCAATAAGAGAACACAGAAAGGCAGAACAGTCACGCAAAAGCAAAAGGAACGTCCATCTTGATCTTGGGCAAGGTCTTCCGAGACTTTGAAGGGGCAACCTTGGGCTGCTTGGCTACCTTCTCTGGCGGCTTATGCACTTACGTGCTTGGAGCCACAGCCTTGTTACGCATGCACGCTGGATCATGGAACTATTTGGTATCGACGCTCTATGCGAGGTGGTGAGTCAACTTCCTCCTCTTCATCGTCCGACTCGTCACTCTCTTCATCATCGTAGTCAACTGGGGATTGCCACTCACCACTTTCTTTGGTACTATCCGCTCCCTCCTGGACTTGCTCCTGGGCTTGTTCCCCATTTCACATCGAATACATCTTAGTGTAAACCTGCAAGGCAAGAGGTTAATTAAACATCACTCGGATTCAGAAAGAGTTGCAAGACAGATTGAAGTACACTCGGTTGCAAGGATCGGAACTTGTCCGGCTGGTTGTCAGCTTCAAATGGATCGACTCTCCTGGCCCCCTGGGGTTATCCTTGTTCCCGGTTGTAAGTGCATCTAGTGCCACCCCTAGTTGGTTTTGGAGTATTGATGACAAAGTTGCTTGAGGGACTAATGCGTTTGTGAGAATTGCAGGATAACGCAGGTAGTGTCCCTCATTGATTCGGTTTACCTACCGGAGAGGACCCCTAAAAATGTATGAAGACATTGAAGACAATGGTGGTATGAGAAGATATTCATATTGAAGACTATGACATGATAAGACATTGCATGAAGACTATGGAGCGTGAAGACTGTGTGGTTTCGTTGTTTCCTTTTCTTCTTTGTTGAGTCATAGGAAGCACCGTACTGTTAAGTGGGATCCAAGTGAACTAAGTCAGAGTGACTGAAGTGATGCTCAACCCAAATCCTATGTCTTCGAGCGAAGACAATGAGAGCAAATCTTATCCAGAGCTGGATGAGTGAGCTTTGCTTGTAGCCCAAGTAAAGTTGCCGCGTGTGTTTGAAATCTGACCGTTGGAACACGTGTCAGTTCCTTAGTGACCCAGGGTCATTTCGGACAAATCAGGTCGGGTTGTCTTGTGGCTATAAATAGCCCACCCCCTACACCATAAATTGGTGGCTGCTCAGAGTTAGTTTACGACTTTTGTCGTTTTGAGAGCAACCCACCTCGAAGCATTTGAGAGAGAGAAATCCTTAAGAGGACAAAGTCCAAACACCCAGAGCCAAAGAGTGTTAGGCATCACTAAAGTCTTTCTGTCTGTGTGACCTGAAGACTTATTACACTTGAGGACTGTGTATCCTCCAGCCGGTTAGGCATCACGTTCTGAGCATCCAAGAGTCATTGTGGATTGCCGGGTGAACAAAGTCTGTGAAGGTTTGGAAGTCTACCTAGAAGACTTACCAGAGTGAGTGGGCGAGGACTGGGTGTCCTTAGCTCAAGGGGAATAAGGTGAAGACACGGACTTCTGAGTTAAATCTCAGCCTCCCTAACCAGACGTACAATTGTCACAGCAACTGGAACTGGTCCAGCAAATCCCGTGTCTTGAACAAGCGACTGGTTCTATCTCTTCCCTCCTTTACTTTGAGTTTGTCTTCGTGAAGTCATTGCTTATCTGTCTTATCTGATTGACTTCATTGCTTGACTACTATTGTTGATTGGCTTCATACTATCTTCCATCCTGATCCTACTACCTAGCTGCTATTAGTCTTCGTACATTAACGCTATTGCATACTTGACTATGGCTTGCTTGTTGTAGTTTATCTTCCGCTGCATATCAATTAGGTCATTTCTATTGTTTGTCTTTGAAACATCCACATTTTGAAGACTTAGATAAAATCGCCTATTCACCCCCCCTCTAGTCGAGAAGTAGCACTTTCAATTGGTATTAGAGCAAGGTACTCCCTTGTTCTGTGTGATTCGGTTTAACCACCTGTAGTTTAGCTATGTCGACTACAAGGATAATCAAAGTCTCCGCTGCTTGCCCCGTGTTCGATGGAACAGAATATCCCTACTGGAAGAATAAGATGCGCATGCATCTTGAAGCCATTGATGTCGACCTCTGGTATGTCGTCAAGAATGGCGTTCCCAAAACTGGTGAAGGTGTCACCCCTACTGATGTCAAGAAGTTCATTCAACTTGACTCGACTGCAAAGAACATTATCTGTGGTCATCTGACCAAAGGACAGTATGGCCGTGTGAGTGCTCTGGAAACGTCAAAGCTAGTCTGGGACAGGCTGTCCAAGGTCAATGAAGGCGTCTCTACACAGAGAGACCAGAGGATCAGTGTTCTTCGCAATCTCTTCAACCGCTTCAAGAGAAACGACAATGAAAATGTCCAGCTCACGTTTGATCGCCTCACCGACATCACAAATGAGCTTCGGGCTCTTGGCGCCACTGAGATCACCAAGCATGAAATTGTAAAGACACTGCTGAGATCACTTGACACCTCCTTTGACACCCTTGCCCTCATGATACAAGAACGTCCTGACTTCAAGACACTCGATCCGTCTGATATACTTGAGAGGCTCAATACACATGAGTTCCAGCTTTCTGAGAAAAGAGATATCTATGGCCCCAACTATGGCCGAACTCATGCTTTGAAGGCAAAAGTTGTTTCCTCATCTGAAGAAGAAGAATCTGTCTGCGGTTCTGATGATCCTGAAGACATTGGAAGGGAGCTTGCTATGCTTGTGAAGAAGTTCCTGAAATTCACCAAGAAGAAGGGCTTCAGAAAGTCTTCACGATCCAGTTCAAGAAATGATGAAGCTTCCACTCAAGACAACAAGAAGAGAACATGTCACAAGTGTAAGAAGCCTGGGCACTACATCTCTGAGTGTCCTTAGTGGGACAACGAGAAGAAGAAGAAGAAGAAGAGCAAGGAATATGACTCTGATGACAAGAAGAAGAAGAAATCATCAAAGTCTTCTTCCAAGTCCACATCAAAATACTCATCTCATAAGAAGAGCTCATCTGGCAAGGCTCGTGCTTTTGTTGGCAAGGAAATGGATTCAGAGGAGGAGTCTGCTTCTGAGGAGGCAGAGGTGGAATCTGAAGCTGAGTCCAACTCTGGTGTTGCAAGTCTGGCTCTGGCCACAGCCTACGTCGCAAAGCCCATCTTCAACACTAAAGACAATGACTCCCACACCAACGCTGATGATGACAAGGATGATCCTGCTCCCACCTACTGCTTCATGGCACGCGGTGCCAAGGTAAAATCACGCGATGCTTACTTTCAAACATCACGTGAAGATGACTCTGATTGTGAATCTAAACCCAGCTACAAAACACTTGCTAAAATTGCTACTGAACAACAAAGGGTTATGGAACATACTCAAAAACTCTTAGACAAAAGCGATGACCTGTTGGATGCAGAAATGACACGTTCACAGTCCTTAGTTGAAGACATAAAAAATCTTCATGCTAAGTATCAAGAACTTGAAAGTCTTCATGAGATGCTCTCAACCACTTATGAAAAGCTCTCCTATGATTATCTTCAAAGGAAGCAAGAGCTTGAGAAACTGAAAGCGACTCATGAAGATCTTCAAAAAGAGAATGAGTCATTTCGCGCTCAACAGATTAGTCCCGCTCAGGATGAATTTGAACCACCATGTCTAAAATGCATTGAGCGTGATAACGCTACTTCTGTTGCTGAATGTTCCACTACCGCTACTATTGCTCTGTCTTCAACTTCTGATGTGGTAACTAACCCCTCATCTGAGGATACCACTACTATTGCTGATGAAAATGCTAGGTTGAAGACATTGCTTGAAACAGGGATGTATAAAAGTCTGAAAGGGCATCAAACACTTTGTGATGTCCTCAAAAAGCATATTCTGAACCGAAACCTTAGGAAAGAGGGTGTTGGGTTCGAGAGGAAAATGAATGTTGATGGTTCCTACTGGAAGCCTGAGCAGTATCCCAAAACCACATGGGTTGCTGCAAAGGAACCTTCAGTGGATCCATCCACTTTATCTGGATTTACCTGTGCTGATCCTATTATCATTGATGAATCCTTTGATGCAAACTATAAAATGTTCAAAAATCAGAATGGTGAAGTGTTTGCTAGGTATATTGGTACTAACTGCAGGAATGGACCGCCAATGAAGAAGATCTGGGTTCTCAAAAGTTGTCTTGAGAATCTTCCTGTGAATGTTGTCATGACACCACCAGGGAAGAAGACAAACCCCAGACCAAAGGCGTCACATGGTCCAATGGCTTCATACGGAAACAGGACTCACCCGAGTCACCCTAACACCAATGTTTTGCAGGGAAATCATACTCAAATTTATGAATATGAGTGTGTGTCTTCAAACCGCTATGTTCATAGTACTAAGAACTTTTCTGCTTATTCATATGAGTACCATTCATCTCCTGCAAGACTATTTGCTAGGGCTCCAAAGCCGAAACTCTCATATGCTGCACTTAGACTCATTGCTTCTAAGCCACCCCTGAAAATGTGGGTGGTGAAGAAGAATTAACTCTCTTTTGCAGAATGTGGTCTCCAGCCAGCAATCAAAGGCATCCGATATAATTTCTGGGGACCTAAAACACAAAGGGATGCATGATAAAATGACTTACTATGTATTCCACATATGAATCGCTTACCTGTCATACTGTGTGCTAACTTTGATCTAAGCTGTGATAATCCTAGTGTGCATCAAATGCTTATGCTTCACAACATACCTTGTGAAGCCTATCCTCCTAACTGCACTGTAGGGCATGTCACCAAAAGCTTCAGAATGGATTATTGACAGCGGATGCACTAATCATATGGCTGGTGATCGAAGTCTTCTCATGGACTCAACCTTACGTCCATCCGACAAGAGTCAAATCACATTTGCTGACACTGGTAAAGGCAAGGTATTGGGTCTAGGTAGAGTTGCAATCTCAAAGGATCAACACATGGATAAAGTGATGATTGTTGAATCCCTTGGATTCAACTTAATGTCTGTCTCAATGCTTTGTGACTTAAACATGATTGTGATATTTGGAAAATATCGTTGCCTTGTACTAATGGAATCTGACAAGTCTCTAGTCTTTGAAGGGTATAGAAAAGGTGATCTATACATGGTAGATTTCTCAGCAGGTCCACAGCTTGCCGTATGTCTTCTTGCAAAAGCTTCAGAATGCTGGCTCTGGCATCGAAGGCTGGGGCATGCTGGCATGAGGAACTTGCACACTCTCGTCAATAAG
Organism: Triticum dicoccoides; assembly: GCF_002162155.2. Classification (NCBI taxonomy): domain Eukaryota; kingdom Viridiplantae; phylum Streptophyta; class Magnoliopsida; order Poales; family Poaceae; genus Triticum; species Triticum dicoccoides. Next base: position 191,397,343 of record NC_041383.1, read on the forward strand.
AAGCATGTCATAGGCATCGAAGGTGTCAAGTTCAAGAAAGATCATTTGTGTGGTGCTCGCGAAGCTGGGAAGATGACGAGGGCCAAGCACCCCTCGAAGACAATCATGACAACATCTCAACCCTTCGAGTTGCTACACATGTACTTATTTGGACCTACTCACTACTGCACCCTCACAACAACGGCGTGTCTCTATGGCTTCGTCATTGTTGATGACTACTCAAGATACACATGGGTGCACATAATTCTCTACAAGACTGAAGTACAAGATGTCTTCAGACGATTCGCCAATCGAGCAATGAACAACTATGGTGTCAAGATCAAGCATATCAGAAGTGATAACAGCACTGAATTCAAGAACACCGGCCTTGATCTTTATCTGGATACAATGGGAATCACTCATGAATTTTCTGCTCCTTACACACCTCAGCAAAATGGCATTGTTGAGCGCAAGAACAGAACCCTCATTGAGATGGCTCGAACAATGCTTGACGAGTACAAGACACCAAGAAAGTTCTGGCCTGAAGCTATTGATACTACATGTCACATCATCAACCGTGTTTACATCCACAAGCTTCTGGGCAAAACATCCTATGAGCTCCTTACTAGCAAGAAGCCAAATGTCAGCTACTTCAGAGTCTTTGGTGCTAGGTGCTGGATCAAGGATCCCCATCGCAAGTCAAAATTTGAACCCAAAGCTCACGAAGGCTTCATGCTTGGCTATGGAAAGGATTCGCACTCCTACAGAGTCTTCAACCTCTTCCACTACCAAATCATTGAAACAATGGATGTGCGATTTGATGAAACCAATGGTTCACAACGAGAGCTCCTGTCAAGCACTCTAGATGAAGCTCCTTCCAATGAATCTATCAAGCTGATGGGAAGTGGTGAAATCATGCCCTCTGAAGCACAGCCTGAAGAGGAACTTATCATTTCTGCACCAAACCAACCTAAAGACAATGCTCAGACCGAAGACAATCCTCCCAATGATGACAATGATCAGCATGAGCAAGGTCTTCGTCCAGTTCATCCTCGTGTTGCAAATGAAGTACAAATCGAGAAGATAATTGACAGCATCAATGCGCCTGGTCTGCTTACTCGCTCAAGAGCAACACAGTTAGCAAACTTCTGTGGGCACTTTTAATTTGTGTCAATATCAGAACCCAAGAAAGTTGTTGAAGCTTTTATGGAACCTAAATGGATTCAAGCCATGCAAGAAGAACTTCAACAGTTCAAGCTGGATAATGTTTGGGAACTTGTCAAGCGACCTGACCCTCGCAAGCATAACATTATTGGAACGAAATGGATATATCGAAACAAGCAAGATGAGCATGGTCAAGTCGTCAGAAACAAAGCACGTCTTGTGGCTCAAGGATATACTCAAGTTGAAGGAATTGACTTCGATGAAACATTTGCTCCTGTTGCTAGGCTTGAAGCTATTCACATACTACTAGCCTATGCTAATCATCACAACATCTTGCTATATCAAATGGATGTGAAGAGTGCATTTCTCAATGGCAAGATTGAAGAAGATGTATATGTCGCTCAACCACCTGGCTTTGAAGATCCAAAACATCTTGATATGGTGTACAAGCTAAACAAAGCACTGTATGTGTCAGGACCCCGACTCGATGTCACATCGATCTAGCCGGTAACACCTCATATCACTTTGCGGCCTCACGCACGGTATTCCCACGGGTGTCGCCTTACCTTTGCCCGGGACCGTTTGCGCCTTTTGGCTCACGTATATGATAGTGTCGCTAGCATCCATATGATAAAGAGCCCGGGCTGACATGACTAATCGTAAACCCAAAGTGGCACAGACTTACAGGGACAGGCATCCATGACCCAGCTCCGAACGTGTCGGTCATCAGCAAGTGGGTCCGGGCTGTAGCACTGGGCTAGAAGGACTTCGGTAAACCGGGCTGTAGCGGGCTAACAGGACTCCGGTACTCAAAGCGTGACATTTCCCCGAAGGGACAGACACAGGAACGAAGAAGGACACATGCCGGCCAGCCTAGGTGTTCCAGAGCAGTAGCGAGCTACCATGGCTCAGCGGTAACACTAGGAGACATTTCCCGGTAAGAGAGGCTACTAAAGATAAACAACTAGATAGTCAGATCCCACACATACCAAGCATTTCAATCATACACACAATATGCTCGATATGTGCAAATACAACGAAGCATCACAACATGACTCTACGACACAAGTACTTTATTTAAGGCTCAGGGAGCCATACATAACATACACAAAGGTACGGGTCTCACGACCCAACATACAAGTCATACAGTCATACAAACCAGCAGCGGAAGTAACTTGTCTGCGTACAGACAACTAGTAAAATAAAAGAGGCTTGGGAAGCCTAGCTATACTACAAGGTCCTTCACAAGCTCAGGGTCACCACCTGGGTCTTTAGCCTACTCGTTGATGTCAACGTCTACATAGAACCCATCAGAAGGGGTTGCAGCGTCTTCTGTAAAAAGTAGATTATAGCAACATGAGTACAAAGGTACTCAGCAAGACTTACATCAGATCCTATATACATGCATATTATCAAGAAGGGTTGGTGGAGTTATTGCAGCAAGCCAGCTTTGACTCTTGGCTAGACTATCCTACGATACTCCAACTTGAAATGGTTTTGCACACACGAGTCCACTACTCACCACTTCAATACACTACCGAGGATCCACCTCCGTGTTCCTACGGAAGAGCCATCCTCGGCACTCACACTTATCTTGAGACTTTTAGTAGTTTCCATTTACTTGTCTATGAACTGTATAGGCAACCAAGTAGTCCTTTACCGCGGACGCGGCTATTCGAATAGATCATGATAACCCTGCAGGGGTGTACTTCTTCATACATGTTTCCACCACTTAGCGTCTGCACACGACATGTGCTCGGCAGACTTCAAGCGAAAGCCGACGTGGGTGTAGACCACGACCTACCTAAACACTTAAGCCTCTAGTCCAGGTTTATCGCCTATTCAGGTTCCATCCGCAGGGAGTCCGGCCGAGGTTTCCCATACGGCCCCGAACGATGTGAACAGGGTTCCCGAGATACCTAACGGGTATTCGGTACACCGTGCCACGTACCTACCGCATCACAGCCCACCCCTACGGTCAGCGCTATCCACGGCCTCCAGTAGGCTACAAACACCAGAAACTACTTGCAACTCCTGGACAGAGAGCTAGGGTGAATAAGAAGCCGAGAGGGTCCATTGGTTTCGGGCCCAATGCATGGTAGTAGCTGATTCTTAAATCACACATACAGATCTCAGTGCTTAAGGTCGGCTTCAATGAAACAACCCACCATGTACTCCTACATGGCCTCTCATCGATACCTTTACCAAATCGTGTTCACCACACCACTCTCATTACCGACATAATCATTTCACTCTAGCCCATCACCCAGATGAACCAGACCTGACACGACTCTAAGCATAGCAGGCATAGCAAGGTAGGAACAACACATACATATGGCTCAATCAACTCCTACACATGCTAGTGGGTTTCATCTAGTTACTCTGGCAATGACAGGTCATGCAGAGGAAATGGGTTCAACTACCGTAGCACACAGCAGTTTGAAACGCGTTGTCTTAATGCAGTAAAAGAGAGCAGGAGCGAGAACATGGGATTGTATCGATATGATCAAATGGTTGGTTGCTTGCCTGATGGTTCGATGCACTGATACGGTTCTTCGTTAGGGTAATCACGGTACTCCTCGGAGGCAGAACCTGTCGCAAGGGACATCGATACACAACCATCACCAAACAATGTGCAACAATATGATGCATGCATGAAACATGGCAATATGAGTGTGTTGGGCTAATGCAACTAAAACCAGAAGGGTTTGAACAAATTTGAATCAAGGATTCAAATTTCAAATTCAAATATGGCCTTTTAAAGTGCTTTTCCTTGTTCTGCTTAAAACATCAATTTAACTTGTTTGATCATGCATGAAAACAGTACAGATGGATAGATTGGATTTTTCTGATCATTTTTCATATATAATTTGTCCAATTTGGAGTTACAGAATAAAAGTTATGAATTTTTGAAGTTTAAATAATATTCTGGAATTTCCTGATTTAATTTAAATCCAGAAATATAAATATTGCGCCAGCATGACGTCATCATGACGTCAGTGGTCAACTGCGGCTGGCTGAGGTCAAACCTGACGTGTGGGGCCCACACGTCAGTGACAGGGGGGTTAAACAGGGTTAGTTTAATCCTAATTAGGGGTTAGTGGCGCTGGGGCCCACTGGTCAGTGTCAGGGGGTTAACTAACAGTGGTTAGCGCTAATGATGTCCACCTGGCCGACGGGGCCCACGCGTCAGTGACCCTGGGGGGTCAAACCCCAGGTCGGACAAGTCAAACCCCACCGGCGACATGACGCCGGCGAGGTCCGAGACGGCGGCGTGATGCGGGATCGCGCTACAGGGCACGGGCGAGGCTGTGCTTGGGCTCGTTGGAGAGCCCTTGCTCCCGCGCGTCGAACGGTGGTGGTGGCCGAGCCTGAGGTGGCCGGAGTTGACGGCGGCGAGCTCGGCTGCGGCCGCCGGGGTTCGGTCGTGCACGGAAACAGGGTTGGAGCTCGAAGGCGAGCGAAGCGAGGCGCTAGGGATGCTCTATGGAGCCTTACGAACTCATTGGACTCGCCGGGGTGACCAAATGGTCACCGGAGCTGCGTCGACGGCGAGCTCGGCGACGGTGGAGGTTCGGCCGTGGTGGGGAGGAGGCTGCGGTGAGGGAACGAGGGGGAGAAGAGGGGGAAACGGTGGCGTAGCTCACCGCGGTTGCAGTGGGCGTCGAAGCGGGCTCGGGGACGCGCTGGAGACGGCGAATCGACGGCGACGGTGGTCGGACCGCGAGGAGGGGAACGGCGACGTGGCGGCGATGCAGGGCTTCCGGAGACCCGTGGAGCGGTGGGGAGGAAGAGGAGGTCGAGGCGGAGCCGCTGAGCTAGTCGGGGGAGCGAGGGGTGGCCGGAGACGGCTGCTATGGCGAACGGCGGCGACTGTGGTGTTCGGCCATGTGAGAGAGAGAGCGAGGGAGAGGGGGGAGAGCCGGGGGAGAGTGAGAGAGAGCAGGGGGGAGGCGTGGCGTCGTCCGGGGCATCGAGCGAGGAGGGGAGGGCAAGCAGGCAGGGAGAGAGGTGGCGTGGCGCGGTGGCGCGCGCGCGCGCCGGCCACACTCCCCTCCCTCTGTCGAGGACGAAGACGACAGAGGAGGGAGGCGGGCTGGGCCGCCTGCTGGCTGGGCCGGCCAGCTGGCTGGGCCGCACAGGGAGGAGCCCAGGTAAGTTTCTCCCTTTGTTTATTTTTCTGTTTTCAAAATTCTGACATTTGTTTTGATTTAAAAAATATATTAAATCATTTATTTAACTTATGCCAATTTTTGCAGGAGCTAGATATATTATTCCAGAGCTCCTTTATAAATGGCATAATATTTGGACATATATTAATATATATAATTAATATATTTCCAATGCAAATATTTATGCATTAATTCCAAAAGCCCAAAATAAATACCTATGAGCTCTTAAAAATATTGGTTTGATTTTTATCTCTGTCCAATATTTTCAGAGAGCCACATGAGCATTTTCTTGGACCCTTTTGGAGAAATTTTTATTTGGATCATTTTCAAAATGATTCTGAGGGTTTCACAGATCCCCATTTCAAGTTTCTGATGAAAGAGTAAACATGATGCAACACTCTAATGCATGACTAGCTAGGGTGTGACAACTCACCCCCACTCAAAAGAATCTCGTCCCGAGATTTGGGTTCCTCCGGGAAGAAGGCGGGATACTCAAGTCGAAGACGATCTTCCCTTTCCCAAGTTGCTTCATCCTCAGAATGATGAGACCACTAAACTTTGAGGAACTTGATGTTCTGACGTCGAGTGGTACGCTCGGCCTGATCGAGGATACGAATGGGGTACTCTCGATATGTAAGATTATCTTGGAGATCAAGTGTTTCGTGGTCCACTTCACGGATAGGATCCGAGAAGCAACGCCTGAGTTGAGAAACATGGAAGACATCGTGGACTCTGGAGAGATGCGGAGGTAGTTCCAACTGGTAGGCAACTTCTCCTCGTTTGGCGAGAATGCGAAAAGGTCCAATGTAACGAGGAGCCAATTTGCCTTTGATACCGAAACGATGGGTTCCCTTCAGAGGGGTGACCCGAAGATAAGCCTTCTCGTCAACCTCGAAAGTCATAGCCTTATGTTTTCGGTCATATTGACTCTTTTGACGAGATTGGGCTGTTTTCAACTTTTCACGAACGATGCGAACTTGTTCTTCTGCTTCCTGAATCATGTCCGGGCCAAAGAATTGTCTTTCCCCGGTCTCTGACCAGTTAAGGGGTGTTCGACACCGTCGTCCATAGAGAACTTCAAAAGGGGCTTTACCCAAGCTAGATTGATAGCTGTTGTTATAAGCGAATTCGGCAAATGGAAGGCACTTCTCCCAATCCATTCCGAATGAGATAACAGAGGCTCGAAGCATGTCTTCTAGAATCTGGTTGACGCGTTCCACTTGACCACTCGACTGAGGGTGGAAGGCGGTGCTAAAGGAGAGACGGGTTCCCATAGCATTTTGGAAACTTTCCCAAAATCGAGAGGTGAAAAGACTTCCTCGATCCGAGTTGATTTCCAAAGGAACACCATGGAGGGACACTATTCGGGAGATGTATAAGTCTGCCAGCTGACTAGCGGTTATACTCTCACGAACAGGTAGGAAATGGGTTACTTTGGAAAGACGATCGACAACGACGAAGATAGCATTATTCCCTCTCCTGGTCCTGGGAAAACCGGTAATGAAATCCATACCAATTTTATCCCATTTCCATTCAGGAATAGCTAAGGGTTGAAGGGTGCCAGCAGGCCGTTGATGCTCTGCTTTTACACGACGACAGACGTCGCAATTTGCAATATACTGAGCAATCTCTCTCTTCATCCTAGTCCACCAGAACCTCTGGCGTAGGTCCTGATACATCTTGGTACTACCGGGATGAATGGTGAGAGGAGATTCATGAGCTTCCTTAAGGATCAAACGCCTCAGGTTTCGCACTTTGGGAACCACTAGTCGATTCCCGAAGTATACGACCCCTTGATCATTAATGGAGAAGCAATTCGCAATTCCTTTCTGAATGTTTCTCTTGATGCGGGAGATTCCCGGATCTACCTTCTGTGCTTTGATAATCTGATCCGTAAGGGTAGGTTTTGCCACCAAGGTGGAAAGAAAACCTTGAGGAACAATGTGAAGGTTAAGCTTACGAAATTCCTCATGGAGAAGCGGTTGACTTTGTTGTAACATCAGATTGTTACAATAAGATTTACGACTTAGCGCATCAGCCATGACGTTGGCTTTTCCTGGGGTGTAAGTTATTCCTAAGTCAAAATCTGTGATCAACTCGACCCAACGTCTTTGCCTGAGATTCAAATCCGGTTGGGTGAAGATGTACTTCAAACTTTGGTGATCAGTGAATATTTCGCAACGATTACCGAGGAGGTAATGTCGCCAGGTCTTAAGTGCATAGACTACGGCTGCAAGCTCTAGATCATGAGTAGGATAATTCTCCTCATGTAGGTGCAATTGCCGTGAAGCGTAGGCAATTACGTGTCGATCTTGCATGAGAATGCAACCTAGTCCTTGTCGCGAGGCGTCGCAGTAGATAACAAAGTCCTTGGAGAAGTCTGGCGGTACCAGTACGGGAGCAGAAGTCAGGCGTCTTTTCAGTTCCTGAAAGCTGTGCTCACATTGTGGAGTCCACTCGAACTTCTTATCTTTCTTGAGGAGTTCGGTTAGGGGTTTAGCAACTTTGGAGAAGTTCTCGACAAAGCAACGACAATAGCTCGCTAAGCCCAGAAAACTCCGAACTTGCTTGATCGATTCAGGTGGAGTCCAATTAAGGACGGCTTGAACTCGCTCAGGGTTAACAGCAATACCTTTACCAGATATTACATGACCTAGATAGGTCACTTCTGCCAACCAGAATTCACATTTAGAAAATTTGGCATAAAGGCGATGCTCTCGAAGTTTCTTCAACACTAGCCTTAGATGTTCGGCATGTTCTTCCTCGTTTTTGGAGTAGATGAGTATATCATCGAGGTAAACTACAACGAATTTATCCAAGTACTCCATGAAGATTGAGTTCATTAACCGAGAAAAGGTGGCTGGAGCGTTGGTTAAACCGAAGGACATGACGGTGTACTCGTATTGGCCATAACGAGTAACAAAGGCCGTTTTAGGAATGTCCCCATTTCTGATTTTTATTTGATGGTAGCCCAACCTCAAATCCATCTTGGAGAAGACTGAGGATCCAGCGAGCTGATCGTACAGGTCGTTGATCCTGGGAAGCGGATATTTGTTCTTGATTGTGACCAAATTGACAGGTCGGTAATCTACAACCATCCGGTCCGTACCATCCTTCTTCTTGACGAAGAGAACGGGGCAAGCCCACGGAGATGAACTAGGTCGGATGAAACCCTTTTTCAAGGACTCATCGAGTTGTTTCTTAAGCTCGGCTAGTTCTAGGGGTGCCATCTTATAAGGTCTTCTAGCAATCGGAACGGTTCCTGGAATGAGGTCTATTACAAACTCAACATCCCTGTCAGGTGGAACACCTGGCAATTCCTCTGGAAAGACATCCGGGAAGTCACAGACTACCGGAACATCCTCAAGGTCTGGCAAAGGGCTGGCGTTAAGAGAATATAATTGTCGCTTGGCTATTCGGGTCAAGACATTGACTATCTTCCCCGAAGGATGGGTGAGTTGAACAGTCCTAGAGAAGCAATCAATTTTGGCATGATGAGCTGACATCTAGTCCATACCCAAAATGATATTAATATCTGAAAATTTAAGGGCTATCAAAGAGGCAAGGAAAACAAGTCTGTCGACTTGGATTTCATTTCCATGGCTTACTCTAGAAGTTTGCCATTTGGATCCCGGAGTTTGAATTACCATAGAGGTTGGCATATCACTGAATGCGACGTTATGCAAACGAGCATAATTTTCAGATATAAAAGAATGAGAGGCTCCTGTATCGAAAAGAACAGATGCCGGGTGGCAATTGACAAGAAGCGTACCGAGAACGACGTTGGGATCCTCTTGAGCTTCTGCGGCAGAGATACAGTTGACATGGCCAAGTGAGGCGGTGACCGGCTTGGCGTGGAATATTTTTCCTGTCGGCTTGCCACGGCCAACAGCTTTAGCAGATTGATTGGGGTTGGTCTGGGGACACTCACGCATATAGTGGCCAGATTCCCCACACTTGAAACAAGTCACGGAACTGGTACGTGGAGGAGCATTGTTAGTTGGACCCCCATAGGGCTTGGCCGGTGCAGACTGTTGAACAGGGCGAGGCGCCTGGAAAGATGGCCTCGGTGTGAACCTGGGTGGCAGGGCGGTGTTGGGCACCCACACGCGGCGCTTCTGAGGACCAGCACCAGATGAGGAACCCATGTCACGGCCATGCTTGCGTGTTGCGTCATAGTCAGTCTGACCAGTTTCAGCACTGATGGCTTTGTTGACAAGTTTCTGAAAAGATGTGCACTCATGCAGACGGAGGTCGCGGCGAAGCTCAGGACTAAGGCCCTTACGGAACCTTGCTTGCTTCTTGGCATCGGTAGACACTTCCTCAGTTGCATATCGTGCAAGATTACCAAACTCCCTGCTGTAAACATCCACAGAAAGTCGGCCTTGGGTGAAACTGCAAAATTCTTCACGTTTACGGTCCATGAGACCCTCCGGAATGTGATGTTCACGGAAAGCCTCGCTGAATTCAGCCCAAGTAGTGACATGGCCCACCGGGCGCATAGCTCCATAATTTTCCCACCATAGACTGGCGGGGCCTTCAAGATGATATGCAGCAAAGGTGACCTTGTCAGCCTCCGCTACCAGCGCGGAACGCAGTTTGTGAGCAATACTGCGAAGCCAGTCATCAGCGTCGGGAGGCTCGACGGAGTGGTGGAACGTGGGTGGATGTAATTTGATGAAATCATTGAGTGACACCACGTTAGTCCTCTGATGGTGTGTTGTATTCTGTTCAATACGCTCCAACAAACGGTTGGTCTCCCGCTTGTTTCTCTCAGCTTCCATCATAACCTCGGCTAGTGAAGGAGGATGAGGCAGATTTTCATTCCTGCCTTCACTGCCTTCGGCCTGCTCTTGAGAAGCAGGGTTAGCGCGCGTGTTGACCATCCTAGGTAAACAAGACAATGATTTAGTCAGAATGATAAAATTCCGACAAAGGATAGAAATGTAAGGAATAACTCGAAATGCAAGATGATCATCCGTATGACATGGTAGATACAGAAACTTCTTCTTTATTCCATCGTCATACACACCATACAGGGTTTAGTACAAGACCAAACAAAGTACTATTACGGTGAAAAGAGGATTACATCTCATCGGAGGCATTCCAAGCTCCTATACATTATTTTTCTACACCTCCGGAAAGAGTACAAACTAGGTCATATCCCACGAGTCACGCGGGACGATAGAAGACACAGCTAGTGCGAACTAGTGATACTACCACTAACTCAGACCGATCCGTAGTAGTCCTCGTAGAAGTCACCTCCATAGCCTGAAAGCTCAACATGATCATCCGGAAACAGACGATCTCGCGGAGCTTGTGGACCATAGGGGCTAGGATGAGGCCTTGGACCAACAGACGGTGGCCTGCGGGGACCGCGAGGTGGGGTGATGCCTCCTACATCACGCCAAACCATCACGTCTGGCAGAGCAGATCTCACAGGATAGAGATCGCGCATATCTGAATATCCAGCTTGCACCGCCGGTGCGAACCGAGTCAAGGTGGCCCAGTGGTCAGCACGGGTATTGAAGAGCTCTAACCTTAAGGCCCGATTTTCACGGTCCTTATCCTCGAGCATCTCAGCAGTGGTGCGAGTCCGTGAATCCTCCTGAGTGGGGTCAGCATAGATAGCCTGGAGATACCCTTGTGCTCCCGGAAGTGATCCTGGCATATACCGGAAATCAGAGTCCCGAAATAGACCAGATCTGACTCGCATAATGGTCATCATAGAGTAGGCGGCGTCCTGCACAGCCATCTCAATAGTAACCCCGAGTCCATAGGAGCAGTGAAGAGGCTCGATGGATCCAGGATAAGATGGAAATATCCTGACAGTGCAGAGATACTGGCTTTGATTAAAGTCTCGGAATTGCTCTTCGACCGTGTACTCGGGATACCAGCGGTATCCAGCCTCAGTCATTACCCTGACCAACTTGGCAGTATGGCCGGGTACATCTAGGCATCGAGTCAGGCGAACCACTTGATTGGGGTCGCGAGTGGCCATCTGAAAGCACAATCATAATGCAAAGGCATTAGAATTTCTAGCAAAATTTCGGCAGCATAACAACTGTAAATGCTCAAGAAGGATTTGAGACATTTAACAAAGGATTTCGTACACATTCAACATCATCATATCAAAGTTTTGAATCCATTCTAACAACATAATGTGGTAGTAGAACTGAACTAGGCTTGTATCCATCAAACTTATAAGGTACTACTGATTAGTAACACGTGATCCTGATAGAGAGAATAGGTCCTAATTCCTTAACCCCCGGTGGAAGAATGGACTGACTCAGATCAGAATGTCATAAGATAAAGGAGTAAAAGAGCCTTACGTTCCAACCCACAAACAACTCCCCTACATATAACTAAAGAATTTCTAGACTCAACATCGACCAGTTTGGCTTGGAGAACCTACAGGCAGTCCGGCTCTGATGCCAACGCTGTCAGGACCCCAACTCGATGTCACATCGATCTAGCCGGTAACACCTCATATCACTTTGCGGCCTCACGCACGGTATTCCCACGGGTGTCGCCTTACCTTTGCCCGGGACCGTTTGCACCTTTTGGCTCACGTATATGATAGTGTCGCTAGCATCCATATGATAAAGAGCCCGGGCTGACATGACTAGTCGTAAACCCAAAGTGGCACAGACTTACAGGGACAGGCATCCATGACCCAGCTCCGAACGTGTCGGTCATCAGCAAGTGGGTCCGGGCTGTAGCACTGGGCTAGCAGGACTCCGGTAAACCGGGCTGTAGCGGGCTAACAGGACTCCGGTACTCAAAGCGTGACATTTCCCCGAAGGGACAGACACAGGAACAAAGAAGGACACATGCCGGCCAGCCTAGGTGTTCCAGAGCAGTAGTGAGCTACCATGGCTCAGCGGTAACACTAGGAGACATTTCCCGGTAAGAGAGGCTACTAAAGATAAACAACTAGATAGTCAGATCCCACACATACCAAGCATTTCAATCATACACACAATATGCTCGATATGTGCAAATACAACGAAGCATCACAACATGACTCTACGACACAAGTACTTTATTTAAGGCTCAGGGAGCCATACATAACATACACAAAGGTACGGGTCTCACGACCCAACATACAAGTCATACAGTCATACAAACCAGCAGCGGAAGTAACTTGTCTGAGTATAGACAACTAGTAAAATAAAAGAGGCTTGGGAAGCCTAGCTATACTACAAGGTCCTTCACAAGCTCAGGGTCACCACCTGGGTCTTGAGCCTACTCGTTGATGTCAACGTCTACATAGAACCCATCAGAAGGGGTTGCAGCGTCTTCTGTAAAAAGTAGATTATAGCAACATGAGTACAAAGGTACTCAGCAAGACTTACATCAGATCCTATATACATGCATATTATCAAGAAGGGTTGGTGGAGTTATTGCAGCAAGCCAGCTTTGACTCTTGGCTAGACTATCCTACGATACTCCAACTTGAAATGGTTTTGCGCACACGAGTCCACTACTCACCACTTCAATACACTACCGAGGATCCACCTCCGTCTTCCTACGGAAGAGCCATCCTCGGCACTCACACTTATCTTGAGACTTTTAGTAGTTTCCATTTACTTGTCTATGAACTGTATAGGCAACCAAGTAGTCCTTTACCGCGGACGCGGCTATTCGAATAGATCATGATAACCCTGCAGGGGTGTACTTCTTCATACATGTTTCCACCACTTAGCGTCTGCACACGACATGTGCTCGGCAGACTTCAAGCGAAAGCCGACGTGGGTGTAGACCACGACCTACCTAAACACTTAAGCCTCTAGTCCAGGTTTATCGCCTATTCAGGTTCCATCCGCAGGGAGTCCGGCCGAGGTTTCCCATACGGCCCCGAACGATGTGAACAGGGTTCCCGAGATACCTAACGGGTATTCGGTACACCCGGCCACGTACCTACCGCATCACAGCCCACCCCTACGGTCAGCGCTGTCCACGGCCTCCAGTAGGCTACAAACACCAGAAACTACTTGCAACTCCTGGACAGAGAGCTAGGGTGAATAAGAAGCCGAGCGGGGTCATATTTCAGGGCCCAATGCATGGTAGTAGCTGTATCTTAAATCACACATACAGATCTCAGTGCTTAAGGTCGGCTTCAATGAAACAACCCACCATGTACTCCTACATGGCCTCTCATCGATACCTTTACCAAATCGTGTTCACCACACCACTCTCATTACCGACATAATCATTTCACTCTAGCCCATCACCCAGATGAACCAGACCTGACACGACTCTAAGCATAGCAGGCATAGCAAGGTAGGAACAACACATACATATGGCTCAATCAACTCCTACACATGCTAGTGGGTTTCATCTAGTTACTGTGGCAATGACAGGTCATGCAGAGGAAATGGGTTCAACTACCGTAGCACACAGCAGTTTGAAATGCGTTGTCTTAATGCAGTAAAAGAGAGCAGGAGCGAGAACATGGGATTGTATCGATATGATCAAATGGTTGGTTGCTTGCCTGATGGTTCGATGCACTGATACGGTTCTTCGTTAGGGTCATCACGGTACTCCTCGGAGGCAGAACCTGTCGCAAGGGACATCGATACACAACCATCACCAAACAATGTGCAACAATATGATGCATGCATGAAACATGGCAATATGAGTGTGTTGGGCTAATGCAACTAAAACCAGAAGGGTTTGAACAAATTTGAATCAAGGATTCAAATTTCAAATTCAAATATGGCCTTTTAAAGTGCTTTTCCTTGTTCTGCTTAAAACATCAATTTAACTTGTTTGATCATGCATGAAAATAGTACAGATGGATAGATTGGATTTTTCTGATCATTTTTCATATATAATTTGTCCAATTTGGAGTTACAGAATAAAAGTTATGAATTTTTGAAGTTTAAATAATATTCTGGAATTTCCTGATTTAATTTAAATCCAAAAATATAAATATTGCGCCAGCATGACGTCATCATGACGTCAGTGGTCAACTGCGGCTGGCTGAGGTCAAACCTGACGTGTGGGGCCCACACGTCAGTGACAGGGGGGTTAAACAGGGTTAGTTTAATCCTAATTAGGGGTTAGTGGCGCTGGGGCCCACTGGTCAGTGTCAGGGGGTTAACTAACAGTGGTTAGCGCTAATGATGTCCACCTGGCCGACGGGGCCCACGCGTCAGTGACCCTGGGGGGTCAAACCCCAGGTCGGACAAGTCAAACCCCACCGGCGACATGACGCCGGCGAGGTCCGAGACGGCGGCGTGATGCGGGATCGCGCTACAGGGCACGGGCGAGGCTGTGCTTGGGCTCGTTGGAGAGCCCTTGCTCCCGCGCGTCGAACGGTGGTGGTGGCCGAGCCTGAGGTGGCCGGAGTCGACGGCGGCGAGCTCGGCTGCGGCCGCCGGGGTTCGGTCGTGCACGGAAAC
>NC_041383.1:191412502-191484101 GCF_002162155.2 Triticum dicoccoides
ACGGCTGCTATGGCGAACGGCGGCGACGGTGGTGTTCGGCCGTGTGAGAGAGAGAGCGAGGGAGAGGGGGGGAGAGCCGGGGGAGAGTGAGAGAGAGCAGGGGGAGGCGTGGCGTCGTCCGGGGCATCGAGCGAGGAGGGGAGGGCAGGCAGGCAGGGAGAGAGGTGGCGTGGCGCGGTGGCGCGCGCGCGCGCCGGCCACACTCCCCTCCCTCTGTCGAGGACGAAGACGACAGAGGAGGGAGGCGGGCTGGGCCGCCTGCTGGCTGGGCCGGCCAGCTGGCTGGGCCGCACAGGGAGGAGCCCAGGTAAGTTTCTCCCTTTGTTTATTTTTCTGTTTTCAAAATTCTGACATTTGTTTTGATTTAAAAAAATATATTAAATCATTTATTTAACTTATGCCAATTTTTGCAGGAGCTAGATATATTATTCCAGAGCTCCTTTATAAATGGCATAATATTTGGACATATATTAATATATATAATTAATATATTTCCAATGCAAATATTTATGCATTAATTCCAAAAGCCCAAAATAAATACCTATGAGCTCTTAAAAATATTGGTTTGATTTTTATCTCTGTCCAATATT
The DNA here is from genome assembly GCF_002162155.2 of Triticum dicoccoides. NCBI lineage: Eukaryota > Viridiplantae > Streptophyta > Magnoliopsida > Poales > Poaceae > Triticum > Triticum dicoccoides. The sequence goes on from NC_041383.1 coordinate 191,413,093, forward strand.
TTCAGAGAGCCACATGAGCATTTTCTTGGACCCTTTTGGAGAAATTTTTATTTGGATCATTTTCAAAATGATTCTGAGGGTTTCACAGATCCCCATTTCAAGTTTCTGATGAAAGAGTAAACATGATGCAACACTCTAATGCATGACTAGCTAGGGTGTGACAGTATGGCCTCAAACAAGATCCTCGCGCATTGTATGATACGATCAAAGACTTCCTGAAGAGCAAAGGCTTCAAACCAGGGTCCCTCGATCCCACACTCTTCACGAAGACATATGATGGCGAACTGTTTGTGTGCCAAATATATGTGGATGACATTATCTTCGGCTGCACCAACCAGAAGTATAGTGATGAGTTTGGATACATGATGCAAGAGCAATATCAGATGTCCATGATGGGAGAACTGAAGTTCTTCCTTGGTCTCCAAATTCGTCAGCAAAGCAATGGCATCTTCATATCTCAAGAAAAGTACCTCAAAGATTGTCTGAAGAAGTTTGGAATGGAAGACTGCAAAGGTTATACGACGCCAATGCCAGCCAAACACCACCTTGGTCCCGACGACAATGGTAAAGAGTTCGATCAAAAGGTATACCTCTCCATGATTGGTTCTTTACTTTATCTATGTGCATCTAGGCCAGATATTATGCTTAGTGTTTGCATGTGTGCTCGGTTCCAAGCGGCACCAAAGGAATCGCATCACTTAGCTGTGAAGCGAATTCTTCGATATTTGGCTTACACCCCAACACTCGGATTATGGTATCCCAAGGGCTCAAAATTTGAGTTGGTTGGATTCTCGGATGCTAATTATGCTGGTGACAAGGTGGATCGCAAGACTACATCAGGCACATGTCATTTTCTGGGTCGATCACTTGTCTGTTGGTCTTCAAAGAAGCATAATTGTGTATCACTCTCAACTGCTGAATCTGAATACATTGCTGCTAGATCCTATTGTGCTCAGCTTCTATGGATGAAGCAAACTCTCAAGGACTATGGCATCAACCTGAAACAAGTACCTCTCTTCTACAACAACGAGAGTGCCATCAAGATAGCCAACAATCCAGTCCAACACTCGAAGACAAAGCACATTGAAATTCGTCATCACTTTCTCAGAGATCATGTCATGAAGAAAGATATCGATATCATTCACGTCAGCACTGAAGAGCAACTTGCAGATATCTTCACAAAGCCCTTGGATGAGAAAAGGTTTTGCAAGTTACGGTGTGAGCTAAATATCTTGGAATCCTCTAATGTCCTGTGATCAGGCACACATCCTAACACTTATGCATGTTGGTGACTTAGATGTGCAACACACAAAGTAATGTATATCTTCAATCAATGAAGATTTACACTCTGAGTGTGAATACATTAACATGGAATTTGACTTCGGAGCGCCACGACAATTGTGTGCCGTGTCTGGGTCTAATACTTCCTATACAGTGGGTAACGCCACCACCAAATTTCTCTGTTTGAAGTGTTTCACTCATGGTGTTACCTTTGCAAAGACTTCACATTTGGTTTGTCTTTAGTTTCAACTTATCTTCATGTTTTTCTGCGCTATGATGATTTGATTGCATATATATATATATATATACTAGTGTTCTGTCCTCTACATCATTCACTTATAGCTATGTCTTCAAGTTGAATCTTTTGAACTAAGTGAATGTGATCGGACCCCAACCTCTCTATGCTTTCTATCTCAAACTCTATCTGTCCAAATCATATGCATTCTATTGAAACTGTTGAATGTCTTCTCTGTGTCCTAGTCAGCAGAAGACACAGAGACAAACATCAAGTCCTATTTAAATGATTCATCTTTATTGTCGATATCCGAAGAAGCCGGAACAACTCTCTGACATGCCTGGCGGGCATGGGATTGTGGGACAACTCTGAGTATGTTGCATGCTTGCCACGTGTCCCACGGATGTGAACAGACAGGGGCACCTGCGTAATTGCGCTGTGCCGCACACCTACTTATAAATACGTGTCCCCTGCGGTCAAGAAAACCTTCTTCCACCTCTCCACCTCGTCAAAACCCTAGCGACACCGCTAGCTCTCGATGACGCTGGCGAAAAAGCGCTTAGCTGCTGCAACTTCTCTGACGCCGTCCTCACGCCGGCCGCGGACATCGTCCTCTCCGCCGTCGCCGTAGGTGTCCTCCGTCGCCAAGTTAGGGCACGGTGGGCTGAACTGCTCGGTCTACTATTCATCCAATCTAGCAGTTCTTCGTGCGGTAATTATAACTCTATTTTTACCACCTTTTTGATCTTCATAGATTCATCCTATCTACCGAAAGTGGTTTCTACCTACTCAATGATAGATCTATTCTGTCTGCATCTCATAATGCCTAGTCTATTCACTTAGATTTCCTATCTAGTTTGATTCCTCACTTGTACTTATTCACGGATTGGTACAAATCTGGAACCAACTCACCCCATATAAGTGAATGTCTTCGCTTCATGAGGTCAATGTCTTCAAACTGATTTATCTTCAAAATCTTCTAAGAATGCATATGACCTCTTCCCCTTCCCTTGCATCTCTAATGCTGTCACACGTACATGTCCGTGGGAGAATCCCTTGGTTCTCATAGTCTGCATTCGTTTGCAGAATACTTACAGCATCATATCAATTCTCCTGAAGCCAGTTCCTTCTTGACCAGCAAGCGAAAGTCTCTGAAGCCTTTGAACATATTGAAGTCATTCAGTTTGAAGTTCATGGCTGCAGAAAAATCAGCAAGGAAGGGTGGTAGACAGCATCGTGGCGGAACATCAAAGGATCTGCCTGATGATCTTGCAGAAATATATAAAACAGATCCTGAAGAAGATTACAATCAGCGCAAGACTCGAATCCAATGGATTCGACGCTATTGGGCTGAACAGTGGTACAAGTACAAGTTTGTGACCCAGGAGTATGCCGAGAAAAATGCTATCCAGAGTCCTTGGGGTGATATTCTCTATCGAGGCCTTCCCCCCCCAAGAACAAAGCTGAAGCCATTGCGCAAGAATTCTATCCTTGCATGGTCCGTGGACCACAGCGTGAAGAAGCCCACCCATCATCATTGCTCTGGTGTCGTGACGACAATCTCTTCAAGCGCAACTTCCAGTTTGCTAAGGCTTCGGCAAAGGAAAACAAGAAGTCACGGGGATTAGACTTCAATCCTGGTCCCTCTGCTCCCCGTGATGATGGCACACATGAAGCTGAAGAAAACAGAATTGGCCCCTTTGCAAACCTTGATGGCCTCATCTCCTACATCTTGGTACAAGGTGCCAAAGTGGATCATTCTGACAATGAGGCTGATTCTGATGAAGCCCCAGCTCCTCCTCCAAGGCCGCAGAAGCCAAACAAGATTAAGGCTTCATCATCAGCTGCACCTCCAAAAGCTTCTCGTGTGAAGCCACTGGCCACTGCACCTCCTGAAGCCAGTGTGCAGTCTGAAGATCAATCCCGCATCTCCAAGAAGATGGAGAAGAAAAAGCAACTTGTCAGGCATACTGATCAAGCCTTGACTCCTGCCGCCATTCTGCGTAAAGAGCCCATTGATCTGTCCAGTGATGAAGATCTTGCTGATGATGCCCTTGAGCAACTGATCAAGAGCAAGGAAGAAGCAGAAATCTTCAACAACTTGCCTCTCTTTGACGTGGCAATCATCCATAACTTCATTGATGAGTGGTTCGACACCCCCAATCTAAGCTTTGAAGATTTGCAGCTTCCCATTGGCCTCAGCGTCTCTTTCAATGGCGCCATTGCTTCTGAGCTGGCTCTTGCTCAGTGCATCGTTGAGCTGAAGAACAAAATTGACTATGAGAAGTCTCAATTCAAGAAGCATGTGGCGAAGCTCAGTGTTCAAGACGTCAGAAACTTCAAGGTCATGCTGCATGAGCTTAAAGAAGCTTTTCTGAAGAAGCGCCAAGAAGCTCAAGGCTCTCGTGAGTGCATGAAGAGTTTGGCTGATAAGTGTGTGCTTGCCTACAATGAGGCTGAGAAGCACAAGTCACTTGGTCGTCCTGGCATTGACCCCAGGATGGCTGCAAAGAAAAAGAAGAAGCTTCCTGCTGACTAGCCTACACCGTCAAGCCAAGAAGCCCCTTGCATTATCTTCCCAAGCAGCATGACTGGCTCGAAGCCAAAGGTCACAACAACTGCTTCAAAACAGAAGAAGACGAGGGCTGCCGAGGCTGAAGCCAGAAAGAGGAAGAACACTGAAGCCTCTGATGCCGCTCCCTCCAAGAAGAAGCGCAAGACCAAGAAGAGTCGGGCTGCTCCCACAGAGCCCCTTGTTGTTGAACCCATCTCAGTAGTTCGTCCTGCATCTGCATCCCAAGAACTTCGCATGACTGCTTATGAGCCTGCTTCCATAGAGGCTCCTGAAGCTGAAGATATACCAGCAGCTGAACCCACCGCTGCTGAAGACATTGGTTATGATGACAATGTTGAAGATGATGAAGTTCTTGCTTAGATCGAATATAATGTGGTATCATCGCCTGTTCATACGAATAGCGAAATCATCAGCATTGGTCGTCCTCTGACACCAATTGCTCGGGATGCATCATGGGCTGATCACCCACAGGAACAAGACTCCCCAAGTACTCCCCAACAACAACAAACCACACCATCCGTTCAAGTTGAAGAGGATGAGGACCTGCCCACTCCATCTCCAAAGGCGTCGCCCGTACTAGAAAGGCTTCGCAAAGGACCAAGGCCTCAAGTCCCTCTTCCGAGCGTTCCAGAAGGAGAAGTGCACCATCAACCTGTTGCACGTAAGTGTTCTCTGAAGCCACTCCAAATGTGAATGTCTCTGTGTCTGAAACCCAAGCTGTTAAAGACAATCCGGCTGCATCAGCCGATGAAGAACGTCAAGAAGAACGTGTCCAAACTCCCCCCATGTCTGAAGAAACAGTTCATGAAGTGAACGTGTCTGTGCCTGACCCTCCAGCTCCTCAAGTGGAGGTTGAAAATCCTGAAGCTGCCACAACCAACGCAAGTGAAGCTCATGATGTTGTCATGACTGATGCTAATGTGGAGCTTGAACCAACCAGTGTGCCTGAAGCTAATGAGGCCACTGCACCTGAAGCTAATGAGGCCACTGCACCTGAAGCTAATGAGGCAAGTGCTCCTGAAGCACCCGTTGTGCAGCCTGAAGCCTCAGCTGCTGCCACTGCTCTTGTTCCTCCACCAAGGCCCTATACAATCGAGCAAGCATACAACCATGGTGAGCTAATCACAGTAAGATGGCCCGTTCTGGTCCCTCCCCCTATTGTCTCTGGTCCTCAATTTGACTATCACATTGAGCATAGGCCTCAGGTCCAGAAGCCCAAGCGAACACTGCCAAGGTTTCCTAGTACTGCCACATCTGTCAGGTCTTTCAATGCAAATGGCTTCAAGAGCCACAACACATTCCTTGACAGCTCAAAGAACCCCTACACGAAGCCAAGAATATCATCAGATCGGTTCTGGAGTCATCAGCAGCGAAGCTATTACTCCTGTGTTTTGTATGATCAAGGGCGCATCTTCCCTCATATGCGCCTCGACACTGAAGCCATTGCTGGACTACCGTGCTTAGAAGAAGCACTTGAATGCTTTCGTGATGCTGGTCTGCTCAACTTTGTGACAGACAAATAACATTGGAATGAAGAGCTATTGCTTCAATTCTATGCTACTCTACACATTCGCGGTTATAACAGAGATACGAAGACATGGGTTCTCGAGTGGATGACAGGAAATGTTCATCATGAAGCCAAAGCTCTTGACATCATTGAGCTTACAGGCCTATCCACTCCCGGAGAGCTCTATGAACCTGGTTGTCAAAACCACCGCAATGCATTGGAGAGCATCTTCCATAAGCCTGAACCCAATATGAGCCAGATGTTGAGCATGATGAAGCCTTTGCCACGTGATGCTGAATATCCAAAGGAGTTCTTTGTTGATGACCTTGAGTATCTGCCGCGCACTATATATCATATCATCAGGCGGACTCTATGGCCGATCAAAGGACATTCATCAGCTGCAAAACTTGAAGGAGCCATGAAGACATTGGTCTTTTACATCCTCAATGGCATCAGCTTCAATGCACATGATTTCTTCATCAGGCAACTTGCTGCTTCTAGATCTGATCTGTTTGGTCTGAAGTTTTATGCTCCATGGGTCATGCGCCTCATCAAGCGACACTCATCTATCAACTATCAACCATCTGCTCGCAATCATGTGATCTTCCTACCAGAGGTTGATATGTCAGTTGAAGCCATATATTCTGACCCTGCCAAGAAGCCTCTTTGTCTTCAGAATGCCGAGCACCAAAGCTTCACTCAACCCATTGAAGGTGTTCAAGCAGCAACACGAATCTATCCATTGGCTGGAAATACTCGTCTGCCTCATCGAGCACCTACTGAAGCCACTGAAAGCACCATTGCCCAAAGGCCTCGGAAGCGTTCTCGCGTTCTCAATGACCGAGAACTTCTTGTGGCCCTACATCAGAAGCAAGATAAGCATCATTTTTGGCTGAAGCGTCAGATGCAAAGCCTCTTGGTGGATGTCAATCGCATTCGTAACCTTGCCACCAAGAATTCCTTTGTTGCTCATGAAACTTGCCGGCGATCATAGAAGAGCTTGACCCTGCTTAGTGCTGAAGCAGATCTTCAAGACGATGGCTTCACTGAAAGATTCAAGTTTGACTCCACTCCTCCATGGAATGCTGTCCTACAAAGAACTCCATCTCTTGAAGACTCTGATTATTCTTCCTCCGCTGCAACTGTCAATGCCAATGTCATCGATGATGAAGACGATGCAACTTCACCGCCCCCTACTTTTGCTCGCATCGACACTGCACCAAGTTCATCTGCACCGCCAAATGACAACGACAACCCTGCTGCTTCAACTACTCCTCATGAGGACGAGTAGATGCTCTTGTCTTCAAACCTTTTTGGTCATTACTGACAAAAGGGGGAGAAGCATATGAGTTGATACTCTTCAAGCGAGTTCATATGGGCGGTTGCATTATATTTTGCCTCGTGCTTACAACTCTTGCTTTTTAAAACATTTGGTTCTTTGAGTTGTAACACCTAAACTTGATGGTCGTCTGCTACGTATTTGCTTTACTGTGATGCGATGATAAATTCCGCATGTGCGATGATAACTTCCGCACTTAGATCATCCTGTAGACGTCCATTTTTCATTATGCATGTCATCCTATTTGCTATATCATTTCATGCATGATGAATTATCTTCATAAGTTGAAGTGGATCTCCACAAGTACAACCTGCCATGTGCATTTGCATTCCAAAAGCAAAATTACTTATATGCACATCTTCAGGGGGAGCCCTTGCTACTTATGAAGACAATTCCTATCCTTTACAATTTCACATACTTTATCCCCGTTGAAAACTTCAACCAGTTTGTCATCAATCACCAAAAAGGGGGAGATTGTAAGTGCATCTAGTGCCACCCCTAGTTGGTTTTGGAGTATTGACGACAAAGTTGGTTGAGGGACTAATGCGTTTGTGAGAATTGCAGGATAACGCAGGTAATGTCCCTCATTGATTCTGTTTACCTACCGGAGATGACCCCTAAAAATGTATGAAGACATTGAAGACAATGGTGGTATGAGAAGATATTCATATTGAAGACTATGACATGAGAAGACATTGCGTGAAGACTATTGAGCGCGAAGACTGTGTGGTTTCGTTGTTTCTTTTCTTCTTTGTTGAGTCATAGGAACCACCGTACTGTTAAGTGGGGTCCAAGTGAACTAAGTCAGAGTGACTGAAGTGATGCTCAACCCAAATCCTATGTCTTCGAGCGAAGACAATGAGAGCAATCTTATCCAAAGCTGGATGAGTCATCTTTGCTTGTAGCCCAAGTAAAGTTGCCGCGTGTGTTTGAAATCTGACTGTTGGAACACGTATCAGTTCCTTAGTGACCCAGGGTCATTTCGGACAAATCAGGTCGGGTTGCCTTGTGGCTATAAATAGCCCACCCCCTACACCATAAATTGGTGGCTACTCAGAGTTAGTTTACGGCTTTTGTCATTTTGAGAGCAACCCACCTCGAAGCATTTGAGAGAGAGAAATCCTTGCGAGGACAAACCTAAACACCCAGAGCCAAAGAGTGTTAGGCATCACTGAAGTCTTTCTGTCTGTGTGACCTGAAGACTTATTACACTTGAGGACTGCGTATCCTCCAGCCGGTTAAGCGTCGCGTTCTGAGCATCCAAGAGTCATTGTGGATTGCCGGGTGAACGAAGTCTGTGAAGGTTTGGAAGTCTACCTTGAAGACTTACCAGAGTGATTGGGCGAGGACTGGGTGTCCTTAGCTCAAGGGGAATAAGGTGAAGACACGGTCTTCTGAGTTAAATCTCAGCCTCCCTAACCAGACGTACAGTTGTCACAGCAACTGGAACTGGTCCAACAAATCATGCGTCTTCAACAAGCGACTGGTTCTATCTCTTCCCTCCTTTATTTGAGTTTGTCTTCGTGAAGTCATTGCTTATCTGTCTTATCTGATTGACTTCATTGCTTGACTACTATTGTTGATTGGCTTCATACTATCTTCCATCCTTATCCTACTACCTAGATGCTATTAGTCTTCGTACGTTGCTATTGCATACTTGACTATGGCTTTCTTGTTGTAGTTTATCTTCCGCTACATATCAATTAGGTCATTTCTATTGTTTGTCTTCGAAACTTCCATGTTTTGAAGACTTAGATAAAAATCGCCTTTTCACCCCCCCTCTAGTCGATAACTAGCACTTTCACCGGTAATGCTCTTCAACCACAGGGCCACCATCTCATCCAGAACCTCCTTTGGGTGAACCCGAGCGGTGTCATTGGCGCCCGAGTACATCCACATCGAGTGGTCACGAGCTTGGAGCAGCTGGATGCGTCGACTGAGAAACACCTCCAGCAAATCCATGCTAGTTACACCCTGACGGACCAACTGGACTACCCTCTCGACCAACATGTCCGTCTCTACTTTCTCCGCTGTGGTCAAGGTCAGTGAAGAAGGTTGCTGGGCTCGATCTAGGTAAAAAGGAGGAAGACCGGTCGACTGACCGGGGGTGGCAATATCCTGGCAGTAGAACCAGGTCGACTACTAGCCCCTGACCGACTCGGAAAGTGTCATGGTAGGAAAAGTGATCATCCTCCTCATCTGGATCCCTAGACCCCCCGCACATCTAGATCACATGCGTCCACTCGTCACTCAGATTCGCCTTCTTCACGGTCTGGGAGTGGATTGTGAAAATGTGTTTGAAGAGACCCCAGTGCGTCAACAACCCAAGAAGTTTTCATAGATAGACACGAACGCAGCGAGATACGTGATGGTATTGGGAGAGAAGTGGTGAATTTGAGCACCGAAAAAGTTCAGAAAACCCCGGAAGAAAGGATGCGGAGGGAGGGAGAAGCCCCGGTCGACATGGGTAGCAAGAAGGATACACTCACCCGACCGTGGCTGAGGTTCTTTCTCACCCTCTGGCAGCCTCGCAGCCCCAGCGACGATCAAACCAGTGGCAACCAGATCTTCCAGATCCTCTGCCAGAGAGTAGATTGGATCTAGTCTCCCTGAATCCAACACGGCGGCAGCGCAGACCTCGACGATGACCCCCGATTCATCTTCTTGCCCTTCGCCATCGCCGCCGCCTTTTTTGCGTGCTCCAACACTGCCGTCTTGTCCTTCACCATGGTAGCGGCTACACAATGCCAAAGCTGCGGTGTCGAGGGAAAATGAAGATGCGGTGGAGAGGCAGAGGAGGTAGAAGGGGAATGGGAGCGCATAGTGTAGATGCCTCGGCCTCGACGCCTTTTAAGGGCCTACTTCCGAGTGGCTGACGCGTGGGCCCGAGCAATCCTGTCAAATCCCACAACAGTTGCACACCGGATACGTGGCAAAAAAGGTGGCGCAGAAATCAAGGCGCCCCTATCTATCCGTCCCGTTTACTATGGTGAGCTCCGCCGTGCGCGCTTCCCTAAATTTTTGAATCCCATGAGATCCGGGATCCGGAGTAACCAATCACGCCAAAGATTTCGCATCGTAACAACACTCTAAGAGTGCCAGCATAAGTTCACTCAAGAACCTCTGAATCGATCATGGCGACTGAAATGAAGCCGAAGTTTCAGCATGGACCTCAAATCCAGTGTGAATACTTGTGAAGCACAAGAGTCAAGGCAGGTTCAACTTCAACCTTCTTTCCACTCAGACCTCAATCCATTCGGGGGCTAATGACGATGCCATAGACCTAGGGTAGGGTCATAGGCCTGACCTATACGCCCCACCCAAGGTCACTACCCTAGAAGCAAAGATATTCAAAGCACAGCAGGAAGTATCAACTGAAGCCACCGAGTGCAATCCACTCGACCAGTCACCTCACTCGGATACCCCCACTTTCACTCGACCCGGATGGAGTCATTCAACCATACAGGAATCCACCCGGAGTATAGAAGACCTAGAGTCACTCAGGATGGCAACAGTCAGGCGTTCACTCTAGACACCATCACGGAGGGGTTCACCACTTCCATTGGTGCCTCTCCGATGATGTGTGAGTAGTTCTTTGTAGACCTACGGGTCCGTAGTTAGTATCTTGATGGTTTCATGTCTCTCTCTCTCTCTCTCTCTCTCTCTCTCTTGAGTATCAATACAATGGTCTCTTGGAGATCCATATGTTGTAAGTCTTTTTGTGGTGTGTTTGTTGGGACCCGATGAACTTTGAGTTTATGATTAGATCTATGTTTTTATCCATGAAATTTATTTGATTCTTCTTTGATCTCTTATATGCATGATTGATCATAGCCTCGTATTTCTTCTCCGATATTTGGGTTTTGTTTGGCCAACTTGATCTATTTATCTTGCAATGGGAAGAGGTGCTGTGTGATGGGTTCGATCTTACGGTGCTTGATCCCAGTGACAGAAAGGGAAACGACATGTATGTATCATTTCTATTAAGGATAACAAGATGGGGTCTATATCTACATAAATAGATCTTGTCTACATCATGTCATCGTCCTTATTGCATTACTCCGTTTCTCCATGAACATAATACACTGGATGCATGTTGGATAGCGGTTGATGTGTGGAGTAATAGTAGTAGATGCAGGCAGGAGTCAGTCTACTATTCTTGGACGTGATGCCGATATGATGATTATTGCCTAGATATCTTCATGATTATTCAAAGTTCTATCAATTGTCTAACAGTAATTATTTTCCCACCGCTTGCTATTTTTCTCGAGTGAAGCCACTAGTGAAACCTACGGCCCCGGGGTCTCTTTTCATCATATTTGCCTTTGTGATCTATGTTCCTTTGCATTTATTTTTAGATCTATTAAACCAAAAATAAAAAATACCTCGCTGTGATTTATTTGTTCTGCGATTTATTTATCCTATCTACCACTTTTACCTCACGTTATTTTCCTATCTTGAGCCATCGTACCCGAAAGGGATTGACAACCCCTTTAACACGTCGGGTTGAGAGTATTTGTTATTCGTGTGCAGGTGTTGTTTATGTGGTGTGAGGAGGTTCTCCTACAGGTTCGATAACCTTGAAATACCTACCATCACCATAGTGCATCATCCCTTCCTCTTTGGGGAAATACTAACATAGTTCTAGCAGACATCAAGATCTGTGAAATCAATTCACAACCTCCACTTCCTGTTTGCCTTCTGGACCACCATTGGGTTTTCTAGCCAAGTGGGATGTAGCACTCCTCTGATCAAACCACCTGCCTCAAGCTTCTTCATCTCTTCTTTAATAAATTGTTGCCTCTCCAAGGCCTGCTTCTGGACTTTCTGCTTAACAGGTCTAGCGTGTGGGCAGACAACAAGGTGGTGCTTGATTACCTCCCTGGGAACACCAGGGATATCAGATGGTTGCCATGAAAACACATTGATATTCACCCGCAGTAAGGCAACGAGCGCGCTTTCCTATTTGTCATCGAGGGTGGCGCTGATAGTGAAAGTACCATCATCGCCAGCCAGCCCTGTCGGGACCTTTTTCACTTGTGGAGCAGCAACCTCGGATATATTGATGTTGGAATACTCTGGCATGTCGTCAATGGGTGTCGTGCACTTGGTGGGGGCACGCTTCCTGGACTCTTTGCCGGAGGTCCTACAGTCCTTCTTCTTTCCTTTGCTTTCCTTAGTGGGAACTGCTGCCGTCGTTGCCTCTGCCGCAACCGCTTCCCGGCACATCTTGTCTACACAAATGATGGCATCTTCCTCATCTGACGGGATGGTGAGGACTCCTAGTGGCCCAGGCATCTTCAGGGTGTTGTAGGCATAGTGGGATGCATGCCACCATGAATTTAGCCAAGGCCGGGCGTCCAAGGATTCCATTGTACGGCAGGGGGAGGTCAACTACGTCAAACATAATCTTCTTAGTCCGGTAGTTTGGTTCTCCCCCAAATGTTACCGACAACGTAATCTTTCCCTTAGGATGACTCCTACTGGGATTGACTCCTTGAAACGTGTCGGTAACTTCTAGCTCTTCCCCTGCTATCTGAAGCTTGTTGATAACTGCTGGGGAAATCAGATTCAATCCGGCCCCACCGTCCACCAGCATCTTCGTGACCTTGAGGTTGCGAATTGTTGGAGAAACCAACAAAGTCAGGCATCCTACCGCAGTGGTACGGCTAGGATAATCCTCTTCGTCAAAGGTGATGGGTGTACGGGACCATTTGAGCGGCTTCTGTGCCTCTGACACTGGTTCCACGACATTGACTTCTCGTGCCCACCGCTTGAGTTGGCGATGGGAGGTGTGCAAAGATGCACCCCCGTCAACGCACAGGGCGTTCGTGGACTTCTCAAACTCTTGCTCACTGATCTCCTCTTCATCCCCTTTATCACTCCCATCACCACAGGCTTCCTTCTCCCGGCCGCTGGCGGGTTTTCCTTTATTCCAAAAGGGTTTGCCGGGGCAATTTGCTTCTTCACCTCGACCCTTACTTCCAGCGACATTCTGACCCTTTTCTTTATCACCCTTCTCATATTCTCCTCTCTGCCTCTTGACCAACTGCTCAACATGATAGCACTCCTGAAGGTCGTGGACTTTGGTCCGATGGATCTTGCAGTACGGTCCATCGCCCTTCTCGGCCTTCTCGGCGACCGCAGCTTCCCGGCAATCAGCGCACATGGCAACCTCTTTGCCGGAGGCCACGGCCTTGACGATCTTGCCAGTACTTGGGGTGCTTGACCCTTCAACAGTCAATATTGCCTTATCTCTTTGCTTCTTACTGCACTTCTTGACCTTCTTCTGACTGATGGACTCATCATCATCCTCCGAATCAACATTGATGCAATCTTCCACTCCGGGCAACTTCCTTCCTTCCTCCATCCGAGCACACTTATCCACTAGGGTGTACAGCTCCTTCACAGTCTTGGGAAACCGCACGTTCATCTTAGAACGGATCCGGCGGTTGTGCACATTGGACTGGAAGGCAGCTATCATGGCTGCCAAATGGATATTTGGAATATTTCTATGAACTTTGCTGAATATGTGTAAATACTTACAGAGGGTTTCTCCTTCCTTCTGTTGGAGAAGGTGCATATCGCTGGGACGGCCCGGCTCCTGGTGGCCACCAGTGAAAGCGCCGATGAACTCGTGGCACAGGTCTGCCCATGACGAAATAGAGTTCTCCAGCAGGTGTATCAGCCAAGACCTCACATTGGACTTGAGGGCCAACGGGAAGTAGTTGGCGAACACCTTCTCATCTCTTCCCCCGGCAGCCTAAACAGTGATGGTGTAGATGCTCAGGAACTCTGCCGGGTTCAGCCTCCCGTCGTAGTTCTCAGGTATCTCTGGCTTGAACGTGCGAACGGATGGCCAACAGACTTGCCGCAGCTCACAGGTGAAGGCAAGGCAGCCAACCTTGAAGGGCAGGGCCCGCCAACACCAAGCGTGGGCTCGTCACGTCGGGGCTGTCGCACCCTTCAGCTCGGAGGAGATCGTCGTGGCACTGCTCGACGACGCACACATCTCCTCTCCACCTATCTTCCGGGGTTCATCATTGGCCTGGACGTGCTCGAGGATCAGAGGAAGCCATCGAGACATCATCGGGGTCTTGATTTGGTCGCATCCGTACTGGCTACCGTGGCGGGACTGCACCGTGGGGACGGCTCCCTCTGTACAGGCAGCAGCATGGGCCGTTGCCGTTGCTTGGGGAGGTCGGGGTGGGGCAGCTCGTCGTGAGCCCTCAACTTCAGCAAAACCGAGTAGACTTTGGATGGTGGCACGCCATTCGTCCATCTGCTCGGCTGCTGGTGGAAACCTCAGTAGCAGCTGAGCCCGTGCCATGGCCTTCGAGGTTGTGCTTGGCATAGATGATGATGAAGTCGATCACGCCGTCGCTCGGTTCCTGACGGAGCCAGCGGTGGCCGCACTGTGCCCCCGCTGTTGTGGTGCAACCACCTGGGTGGCAGGGTGGTGAGGCGGAGGCGCTCGAGCGCCATCAGCTCTATTGGGCGCATCAGCTTGGTCGACCCGCCCGAGGGAAAGTGCACGCGCAGTGGTCATGCCTGCGGCAGGGGTGGCCAGTGGGCGGTGGTTCGCCCCAGACCGAGCGCCATCGTTGTGGGTGCGCCCGTCGGTGAGTGGAGTGCGGCCGTCGAGGTGTTGTTGATGTTGCTCTCGTCCGGTGTCTCCTACTCCTGCGTCGGCCATGGGGGAATGGTGTGGTGCCTCCTGCTCCGACCACATCCCCAGCAGCGTTCACGTCCTCGTGTGTCTCCATGCCTTCCGCAGCATTGGAGGCCACAGGTGGCGGGGCCTTCGAGGTGGGCTAATGAGCCGAAGAAGCAGGTTTCTTTTTGGGCGCCATGGTCAATGGCGCCGTCGAAGATGCAGATGGCGATGAACATGACGCACTGCTTACGTCTTCAGGTTCGCACAAGCGATCCCCTACCTGGTGTGCCAAAGATGTCGCGGGAAACCACGACCACATGTGGGACCAGGACGGCCCCTTGCTGGTTCGGCAGAGGGAGTCGCGTTGCACAAAGAGCAGACCAACGTGGGGCAGCACGACAGAGATCACACGGGCAATTTTACCTAGGTTTGGGCCGCCATGAGGCATAAAACCCTACTCCTGCTTTGGTGGATAGATGGTGGAGAAGTGGTGGTGGTGCGTAGTACACTTGCCCGGCAGGGGTTGCCTCGGGGCGGTAGCGACTACGCACGTACGAGGGCGCGAGTGATCTAACTTTACAACCTCCCGAACTGTTGGCGTGGGCCTCCTTTTATAGGTTAAGAGGTCACCATAGTGGCAAATTAGCCATTAGACACTGATATGATAGCAAATAGTGCTATGATAACTAACTCTGCAGGCTGTCAGTGTGCATTTAATGCATCACTTAGCGTCATGTCGTTGGTTGCTCGACAAGGTTTGTCGGGCTATCTTGCCAGCTCCACGCCTGCTTGTCTGACACGTCATAGGACGGGTGTCATCTGTGGGTTTTCTTGGTAGGAGGTGGCCGCCATGTGGCGAATGGTTGCCACTTCATCACTCTGCAGCTTGACACCGCACTAATCAATAACGTGGGTCATGGTGGAGTAGTTCGTGAGGTGATCTGGCCTCCGCGAGTCCTAGCAGGCCCTGCTGGGACGCCATGGTCATCTTCTTCTGGAGGTGGCCTCGCCCCTTGCCGGGCTTGCCTGCCCGGGAAGGGAGGCCTATTTCTTGATGATATCTAGCTTCTCTGACATGGCCTTGGTCCTTCCCGATATTCTTGTTGATGCTTCGAACCTCTTGGTCTCTTGTTCATCTTGGTCTGAGGCTTCAATCTTGATCTTGTGCCTGTGTACAGTCAGGGCCACAGGCCCATGGTCTGTTGCACCGACATACGTGCTTATGAAAAAGAACTTGCATGACATATTTTGTCCTACCCTCCCATGGCAGCGGGGTCCACAAGGGAACTAAGAGATATGAATGCCTCATTTTAATAGAGAACCGAAACAAAGCATTAACACACAGTGAATACATAAACTCCTCATACTACGGCCATCTCCAGGAAGTATCCCAATAATTGTCACCTTGGGGTTTACAGATCATAACACGTAACAGGTGCATATAACTTTCAAGATCAAATCAAGAACATAGATATAATGGTGAAAACATAAATGGTCCAAATCTGAAATCATGGCACCTGGGCCCTAGTGACAAGCATTAAGCATAGCAAAGTCATAGCAACAACAATCTCATAACATAGTGGATACTAGGGATAAAGCCCTGACAAAACTAACTCGATTACATGATGAATCTTATCCAACCCACCACTGTCCAACGAGCCTATGAAGGAATTACTTACTTCCGGCGGTGAGCATCATGGAATTGGTGATGGAGGATGGTTGGTGATGACGATGGCGACGAATCCCCCTCTCTGGAGCCCAGAATGGACTCCAGATCTACCCTCCTGATAAAGAACAGGAGGTGGTGGCGGCTCCGTATCGTGAAATGCGATGAAACTTCCTCTCCTATTTTTTTCTCAGAGAATATGAATTCATAGTATCCAGAAGAGGGTTGGAGGAGCCTCGTGGGCCCCACTACCCACCAGGGCATGCCAGAGGGGGTGGTGCACCCTAGTGCCTAGTGGGTAACTGGCACCCCTCCATTGGGTATTGGTTCCAGTATTTTTTATGTTTTACAAAATAATCCTCCAAAAAGTGTTGTACAACTCCGAGAACTTTTATTTCGACAGAAAAACAACACCATGGTAGTTCGCCGAAAATAGCGTCAGTCTTGGTTAGTTTCATTCAAATCATGCAAATTAGAGTCCAAAACAAGAGCAAAAGCGTTAGGAAAAGTAGATACGACGGAAACATATCAACTCCCTGATGTTTCTTTCTTGTGTTGTATCTGTGTCAGTATTTTGCCCAAGGAGTAAGGGATGATGCAGTACAGCGAAGGTAGGTATTTACCTCAGTTATGAAACCAAGGTTATAGAACCAGTAGGAGAACCAAGCAACACTATGTAAACGGTACCTGCACACAAAGAACAAATACTTGCAACCCGACGCAAAGAGGGGTTATCAAACCCTCCCGGGTAAAAGATTGGTAAAATGATATATTGGTATATGCAAACAAAATTCAGCGAGGTATTTTTGGGTTTTTGATAATATAGATCTGAAAATAAAAGATGCAAATAAATAAAAAGGCAAATAGCAATATAGATCTGAAGATATATGATGAGAAAATAGACCAGGGGCCGTAGGTTTCACTAGTGGCTTCTCTCGAGAAAATAGCATACGGTGGGTAAACAAATTACTGTTGGGCACTTAATAGAACTTCAAATAATCATGACGATATCCAGGCAATGATCATTGTATAGGCATCAAATCCAAGATTAGTAGACCGACTCCTGCCTACATGTACTACTATTAGTCCACACATCGACCGCTATCTAGTATGCATCTAGTGTATTAAATTCATGGAGAAATGGAGTAATGCAATAAAAATGGTGACATGATGTAGACAAGATCTATTTATGTAAAAATAGAGCCCATCTTGTTATCCTTAATAGAAATGATACATATGTGTCAGTTCCCCTTGTGTCACTGGGATCAAGCACCGTAAGATTGAACCCATCACAAAGCACATCTTCCATGGCAAGAAAAATCAATCTAGTTGGCCTAACTAAACCAAAGATTCGAAGAAGAAATACAAGGCTATAAGTAACCATGCATATAAGAGATCAAAAGACTCAACTAACTTTCATGGATAGAAACATAGATCTGATCATAAACTCAAAGTTCATCAGATCCCAACAAACACACCGCAAAAAGAGTTACATCAAATAGATCTCCAAGAGACCATTGTATTGAGAACCAAGAGAGCGAGAGGAAGCCATCTTGCTACTAACTACGGACCCGTAGGTCTACAATGAACAATTCACGCATCATAGGAGAGGCACCAATGAGGATGATGAACCCCTTCGTGATGGTGTCTAGATTGGATCTGGTGGATCTGGAACTTGCGGCGGATGGAACTGATTTTCGTCGACTCCCCTATGTTTTCTGGGATATTGGGGTATTTATAGAGCAAAGGGGCGGTCCGGGAGGCCACCAAGGTGGGCACAACCCACCAGGGTGCGCCTGGGCCTCCAGGCACGCCCAGGTGTCTTGTGCTCACCTCAGTCCCCCTCTTCGGTACTTCTTTGGCCCAATAGATGTCTTCTGGTCCCAAAAAATCCACAAAAAGTTTCGCTGCGTTTGGACTCCGTTTGGTATTGATTTCCTACGATGTAAAAAAATAAGCAGAAAGCAGCAACTGGCACTTGGCACTATGTCAATAGGTTAGTCCCAAAAAATTATATAAAGTTGCTATAAAATGATTGTAAAACATCCAAGAATGATAATATAACAGCATGCAACAATCAAAAATTATAGATACATTGGCGACGTATCAGCATCCCCAAGCTTAATTCCTACTCGTCCTCGAGTAGGTAAATGATAAAAATAGAATTTTTGATGTGGAATGCTGCCTAACATATTCATCACATATTCTTTTCTTTGTAGCATGGACATTTGGACTTTTATATGGTGCAAAGCAATAGTCTAGTTTTGACATGAAGACTTTAATACTCAAGCATATCAACAAGCAACCATGTCTTTCAAAATATCAACACTAAAGAAAGTTATCCCTAGCCCATTATGCTCAATCATCGATCCATTCATGAAACACACTCGCATATTAGCTACACTGTAATAGCTTGGCTTTTGGCCCTTTTCTTTTTCCTTTGGATTTATTTTGTTTTGCTCTGATTTTTCTTTTTGATCAGTTCTATGGACTTGAAACCTGGGAGATGTTCATTTCTTCTTCTCCCAGTTGGTTCATGATTCTCAAACTCATCCCAAGGCCATGTCATTTCCATCCTAGCCCATCTCCATAATTCTTTTTCTTGGGGGAATATTCATTTTGTATAAAGGGAATAACCTCATTTGCCCTAGGTTGTGAAGCAACAGATATCTCTACCTCTCCAAAAATTCCCAAATAATTCTCATAAATTGTTTGGGTCATATCTTGCTCAAATGTGACCAAATTCTCCCTTGGCCAGTTCAAAAATATTCCTCCAAGATTCATTCTTTCATTCTGTCCTGAATGGCATATTGTGAAGGAAGTGATATTCATTATATATAGTTTGCTCCTAAACTTTTTGGGCATTCTTTTATGTCCAAATCATTGCCTCATGCCAATAGTCAACTTCATTTGCCTAGCCAATCTTCCTCACTGAATTTTCAATGTTTCTGTCAAATAGAAGCCATTGTGAAGGAAGTACTATCTAGGAGTATCCAAATGAGTTGAAGTTTTGCATGCCTCTTCATGTGATCATATCATTACCCTCCTCCAATTTTCAGCTCCATCCAGTCATCTATGTGAGCACAGCTTCAAATCCTTGGTTCTATTAATATTTTTAGGTTATGAAGCAAGTATGATTTATATTGCTTCATTAATTCTGAGAAATTACCAAATCATGCTCCTACCCAAATAGCATGTCTCCACAAAATTTGAGACCATTTCATCAAGCCATTTTACCTCCAAAATTATTGCAAGTTTCTGGTCAGTGAGGATGTTTGTGAAGCAAGTACCATTTTGGCAAGCCCATTTGGTATGAAACTTTTACAACATCTTAATATGTCCAAATAACCCCGCCTTGCCAAATTTGAGCTCACATGGTTTCTCTATGTGAGTGCATCATCTAGATCAAGTTTCTAGACCAAATATGCACTTACAAAGCAACTATGTTGTTTTGTGCTCCACTTCTACTCAAAATTAGCAGGACCATAGTCCTTCCTATCCTAATCACCCCTGACAACTCATTTGGCCCATAGCTTTTCTCGGTTGATCACAGGAATGTGGACAAGTTTGCTACAACAAACTTGCACCAAAGTCTCACATCTCCCCTTGGCTCCTTCTCTTGATCGATCAACTCCCTCAGCCTCTATGATGAAGGGACTCATCACCAGACATCTCAGGGCAGACCCGCTTGTCTTCTTCATGCCAGTGCCCGTGGTGACTGCACCTCTGGCATGCAAGTTCATGCGCTCCAGCTGCATCAAGCGTGATCTGGGTGTCCGGACGCGTCGGGCAGCTCAGCCCCGGCGGCGTTTGCATGTCTGGGCGTGCCGACCTGACTTTGCTGCCCTCACCCGTCGCCCTCCGCCCTCTGCCCTCTCTGTAAGCGTCCTCGCCACAGCTAGCCAACGTGCATCCACGAGCGCACTTTGTGTCGATTGGCTATGTCCGCCTTCCGTTCGCTTCCTCCTGTTCCTCTTGGCTCCTTTCTTCATCAGTGAGCTCCTCTGAGCCTGCCAGCCGTCGCCATCTCCCCATGATGAGCACGGCAATTGCCGGAGCCAGTCCGTGAGCCATGGCGGGCCAGCGCTCTGGATCCTTCGCCCCTGCCTAGTTCAAAATGTGAACATTAGGATTTTCGGTGGGACCGATATGATCAACTAGGTCGGACCAATGTGCTAGGGTTAAGGCAAAACCTCATCTCGGTGTGACCGATTGCATGAACTCGGTGAGACCGATTTCAGCAATTAATCAAACAGAGAGTTGGTCAAGCAAACTTGGTGTGACCGATTGCACATCTCGGTGAGACCGAAATAATTGCGATAGGCAACATAGAGTTTGCAAGGCCATCTCGGTGCGACCGAGATCCTATCGGTGAGACGAACTGATTAGGGTTTCTGGCAGTGGCTATGTCAATGAACTCGGTGGCGTCGGATGAATCAAATCGGTGGGGCCAAGTTTGACTTTAGGTTTTTCACATATTTGGAATTGAGAAAGTGGTTGAGGGCTTTGGAGCATATCACTAAGCACTTTGATCAAGTAGACCATTAAGCAACACCTCATCCCCTTTTAATAGTATTGGCTTTCGTATCGACTCAATGTGATCTTGGATCACTAAAATATAAATGAAGAGTCTTGAGCTTTTGCCAATATTTGTTCTTAGCATCTTGAAGGGGTTCCACATCCTCTTGTCCATGCCACGCCTTTGTTGAACTCTCTAAAATATACTAGATGAAAATGTTAGTCCATCAAGAGATATGTTGACATTAGTTACCAAAATCACCCAGGGAGCACTTGTGCTTTCAATCTCCCCCTTTTTGGTAATTGATGACAACATACATCAAAGCTTTAGATAAATATATGAAGAGTAACAAGTAAAGCTTTGGAAAGACATGTAACATGCATTGGCTCCCCCTACATGTATGCAATCATGTGAAGATAGACTATGAAAGCATGTGAATGCATAAGCATGTCAGAGCAAGCAATGAGCTACATGTATCTTGGCTATATGCATGAGAGCAAATTTTGTAAATACAGAAGATGTACCTTGATGTTCATGAGTCCTTCTTGCAAACAATATGTACATCAGCAAGAGATCATCATGCACATGAGTGTGATGCATATACTTACCTTGTGGTCTTGAGCTAACTTTGGAAAAGGTGAACTTGAGAAAACAGGGTTAGATAACACAAGAAAACCTGCTAACCAGAGCAAGTCCAGGAAACCACAAAAGTACCAAGATTGGGATGACATGTAGTGAGTGAGTACTTAGTACTCTATTTGGATATACATGCGCCCAAGGATTAAAGATATGCAATGAAATCCAAAGATTTTATTCCCTTAGATATGAGCTCGTTCTCCCCCTGAATCTGATATTGGATAATGAGAGAAGATAGGGTAAGAAAAAATTAGAGCAAAGACAGACAAAAGTAACATCTACTAACATGTCTTTCCCCTCTTAAAGACATGTGACTTCTATCCTCTATGGATAATAGGCATCTGGAGGAGCTTAAAGTATGCTTTCTTCTTATGTGATAAGCTTTGATGTGCTCTCTCTCCCCCTTTGACATCAATTTCCAAGAAGGGATTATCTGGAGCATGAGTCAAACATGTTTGGTCCTTGAGTCACATGACAAAGCAGCATGTAGTTTAAGATGCGAGTAGAGGATAAGAATCATCAAGTGGAGCTGGAAAAGAAATGGAAAATGCAATGGCAAAATGTTTTCTTAGTAGTGAAACCGGTAACCCCAATTCTTTTTCATCAGTGACACCGAGTTGGCAGTGTCAGAGATGATGCATATAGGTCAGACCGGGTTTGTCCTTGTCGGTTGTACCGATGAACACTCTACAATGTAATATTACAGTTCGGTCTAGCCGATAGGCAGAAATTGGTGAGGCCGAGTTCAATGCAGAGTAAATATTTTGTCATCTCAGCTCACTTGGCAAATAAGATCTCACAAATATTTGCAAGGAATTAACTAAAGGATTTGCAAGGAATTAGATGCAAGGAATGCGGAAAATAACAGAAAAAAGAAATGAAATCTAGATGAAGTTTTTTTGAAAGGGGAACAAGCAAGCAAGAGACAAATGCAAGAACACAAAGAAACATTAGAGAACTTCATCTAGAATTGGTCAGCGACAAAGTCACCTATGTTAGAGTATATTGACTTAGGAGTCAAGTGAAGTCACTTGATCATAGGTCATACTCATCGTTTAAGCTCAAAATGGGGTTGCCATTTTTCGTTTAAGCATTTTGATGTATTCACATCTTGTTGAGTTGCTTTAACTCATAACTTGGGTCAAAGCTTCTCTAAGATGGAATGACATATCTTGGTGGTGGTGTTGATCTTGATCATGTAGTTGAACTTGTATAGGATGCTCAAGGTTGATGTAGTTCATCAAGAGTTGGGAGCACTGCTTGTAGTTTGAGTTCATCTACCTACATGGGTTAGTTTTGCAAGGAAGGGCACTTGTGTATCCAAAATTACAATCATGAAATTTGATATCAAATTAGATTTGATATATAGAAATTGTCAAAGGATATGTTGAAAGGATTCATGCTTCCTTGTCTTCAACCACCATATTGTAGATACTTGATGATGTAGAGATTGCTCAAGATGTGAGTGAGTTGCAATCTCATAGATTTGGGCTTATCCAAGTACCTACAAGCCTTAGATAACATGCAAGGGTACAAGTATATCCAAGACATATGATCATGTTATGAGAAATATCAAGGATTATATATAGAAAGGCTCATGCCTTGCATGCATCCAAATAGAGTTTCTACTCCAAGTTTGAGGCATCAATGATGTCCAATTCACCTCTCAAACGGCAAAATACTTTCTCATCAAGCGGTTTGGTGAATATATCCACCAATTTATGATCAGTATGAACATGCTTAAGATCGATGTCTCCTTTAGCAAAATGATCTTGAATGAAATGATGATGAACTTCAATATGCTTAGTTTGAGAATGTTGCACGGTATTGTGAGCAATCTTAATAGCACTTTCATTGTCACAAAGCAATGGAACATGTTTCACATGTATCCCATAATCTCTAAGAGTTTGGGTCATCCAAAGTAATTGAGCACAACATGAACCAGCGACAATGTATTGCGCTTTGGCGGTAGATAAGGATACAGAGTTTTGTTTCTTGGAGGACCAAGACACAAGAGATCTACCAAGAAATTGACAAGTACCCGAAGTGGACTTTCTATCAACCTTGTCACCGACATAGTCCGAATCGGAGTAGCCAACAAGATCAAAAGAAGACCTCTTAGGGTACCAAATGCCAAAGTTGGTGTATGAATTAAGTATCTCACTATCATTTTCACAGCCTTAAGATGACATTCTTTGGGGGCCGCTTGATATCGTGCACACATGCACACACTTAGCATAATATCGGGATGGGAGGCACATAGATATAACAATGAACCCATCATAGAGCAGTAAACCTTTTGATCAACCGGTTCACCATCCTTAGTTAAGTGAAGATGTCCACTAATAGGCATGGGTGTTTTCATACTTTGCTTTCTTGCATGTTGAAATTTTTGAATAATTCCTTGGTGTACTTTTTTTTCGAAACATAAGTACCCTCCTTAGTTTGCTTGATTTGCAAACCAAGAAAGAACTTGAGTTCACTCATCATAGACATCTCAAACTTCTCTGACATTAGCCTTCCAAACTTTTCACTAAAATGAGGGTTAGTCGAACCAAACATGATATCATCCACATAAATTTGGCACACAAATAATTGACCACTAACCCTTTTAGTAAAAAGTGTAGAATCAAATTTTCCAATCTCAAAGCCTTTTTCAATAAGGAACTTGGTCAAGCATTAATACCATGCTCTAGGATCTTGTTTAAGACCATAAAGAGCTTTGTGAAGTTTGTAGACATGATCTGGCTTCTTAGGATTAACAAAGCCGGGAGGTTGTTTAACATAAACTTCCTCCTCAATTTCACCATTTAGAAAAGCACTTTTAATGTCCATTTGATATAATGTGATATCATGATGATTGGCATAAGCAAGTAAGATGCGAATGGACTCAAGTCTAGCAACGGGGGCATATGTCTCACCATAGTCCATACCTTTGACTTGAGTGTAGCCTTGGGCGACGAGATGGGCCTTGTTGTGTACAACTTGTCCATCTTCATCTTGCTTATTCCGAAACACACATTTGGTTCCAATGACATTTTGCTTCTCATCGAGCTTTTCAACCAACGTCCATACTTGATTCCTCTCGAAATTGTGTAGCTCTTCATGCATAGCGTTCACCCAATCTAGATCATCAAGAGCCTCTTCAACCTTCATAGGTTCAATACTAGAAATGAATGAGTAATGTTCACAAAAGTTAGCCAAACAAGTTTTAGAGCGAGTAATTCTCCCAGTTTGAATATCATCAAAGATTTGTTCGACGGGATGATCTCTTGAGACTCTTTCTCGAACTCGTGAGAGATTTTGTTTGGGTCGGGGTGGAACATCCTCTTCATTGTCTTGTTATTCCTCTTGTCTTTCTTCATTGTCATTGGCATTGTTATTCTCTTGTGGATGTGGAGAGGGAGGTCGATGAGGTTCATCTTGTTGTACATCCTCGTTCCATCAACTTGATGTGTTCCACTTGTGGATGCCTCCAAGTCAACTTGTGGTTCACCTTGGTGTGAAGTTGAGGCTTCCACTTGGACGGATGAGGTGCTCTCCTTCACCTCCGTTGGGCGAATCTTGCCAATAGACAAGTCTTGTATTGCTTCCGAAGGGTCTTTGTCACCTACATCAAATGGCAATTTCTCTACTTGCGAGCCGTTAGATTCATCAAACCTCACATCTACCGTCTATTCAATCTTTCGGGTGAAATTGTTGTAGACACGGTAAGTGTGAGAGTTTGAGTCATAACCAAGTAGGAAACCTTCATGAGATTTAGGAGCAAATTTCGAACGATGATGCTTATCAAGAATATAGCACTTTGAGCTGAATAGCCAAAAGTATCTAACTTGGGGTTTGTTACCAGTGAGAAGCTCGTATGCCGTCTTGCCGAGTAGCTTGTGAAGATATAGACGATTTGTTGCATGACAAGCTGTCTCAACCGCTTCCGCCCAAAAGTGTTTTGGCGTCCTGTACTCATCAAGCATCATTCTCGCCATCTCAATAAGAGTCTGGTTCTTCCTCTCAACAACTCCATTTTGTTCAGTGTGTACGTGGCCGAGAACTCATGTGAAATCCCTTCTTCGTCAAGAAAGGTGTCCACATTGGCGTTCTTGAACTCCATTCCGTTGTCGCCGCGAGCCTTCTTGATCTTCACTTCAAATTGATTTTGGGCCTTCCTGGCGAAGTTCTTGAAGATCTTTTGGGCCTGCAATTTATCATCAAGAAAGAACACCCACGTAAATCTTGAAAAATCATCAACAATGACCAATCCGAATGAGTTACCACCGAGACTCTTGTAGGCGTTGGGACCAAAAAGATCCATATGAAGCAACTCGAGTGGTCTTCTCGTGGTCATGATGTTCTTCACGGGATGACTTCCTCCAACTTGTTTTCCTGCTTGACAAGCACTTCAAAGTCTATCCTTGTCTAATATAACATCTTTAACTCCAAGGATATGATCACCTTTAATAAGCTTATCCAGATTTCGCATGCCCACGCGACCTAACCTTCTATGCCACAACCAACCTTTAGAAGATTTAGCAATTAAGCAAGTTCTAGGTTGAGCCTTCTTAGTGAAATCAAAAATGTATAGATCACCTCTACGTATACCGGTAAAGACCATATTATGATTATCTCTTAGAAACACTTGACAATCTACTTTAGTAAGTAGGACATTGAAACCGAAATCGGCTAGTCCAGATACGGAAAGTAAATTATAGCCAAGAGATTCAACGAGCATAACATTTTGTATGGAGCTATCATGTGAGATGGCCACCTTGCCAAGGCCAACCACCTTACCCTTTGAGTTATCACCAAAAGTGACATACTTTTGAGGGCCGTTGTTTTCAGCAAGCTCACGAAACATATCCTTGTCTCTGGTCATGTGATCGGTACATCCACTATCAAGAACCCATTCCTTTCCTCCAGCCATGTAGCTGCGAAGGTTAGCCATAAGACCAAAGTGTCTCATAGACTCATCGATATCAAAGTCACTATCATCATCCTCATCATAGTATCTATGTTCATCGTCGTCTTGTGATTGATCATCGCCTAGAGAGAGTGATTCATTCGATTTATGAACATGACAATGTGAATCTTTATGAATTCTAATGACTTCTGAGATGATATTACTAATGATTCCAACATCTCCTTTGGCACGCATAAGGTTAAGAAGCTCAAATAGACAATCACCAAACTTAGGATCATTAGGATTCATCTTATTTAAATCAATGGACTTTTGAAGAATCTCATCTAAATTTTTCAAGGAATAGTTTGGAAAGTGTTCCTCAAGATATCTCCGTATGGTGTAAGCACATTCAAGAGTAGGCAAGCATACAATCAAATTTCTAGGAAATCCTCTAATGATAAGATTGACAGTTCTAAGATTGTGAATCATGTTAAGAGACTCATTGGGGGTTGGATGCAATGGGTCAATAAGGGGCGCACAAGGGCTAGTAATGTACTTGTTCAATTGATATTCATTGAAAATCTCAAGCATCTCATTTTTCCAAGCATTATAGAACTCTCCATCAAGCATAGGCACTCTACGTCTAAAACTCCCCATGATAGACTCATCCATCTTCCTCCAATGGTGATTAAACCAAAGCAATGGAGACCAATGCTCTGATACCAATTGAAAGGATCAAGAAGAGGTGTCTAGAGGGGGGGGGGGTGATTAGACCATCAACAAATAAAGGTGGCAGTTTTTAAGTTCTTCAAGTTGAGGTGGAGTTATAGCACAAGTTTAAGCATTCACAATACATTTCAAGCAAGCATGGCAAGAGTATATGAGCAGCAAAAAGTAAAGCATGCAATTTGCAAGAAAGTAAAAGGATAGGATTGGAGTGTGCAAACGCAATTGGAGACACAGAGATTTTTGGCATGATTCCGATAGGTGCTGCTATCGTACATCCACATTGGTGGAGACTTCAACCCACGGAGGGTAAAGGTTGCGCGAGTCCACGTAGGGCTCCACCCACGAAGGGTCCACGAAGAAGCAACCTTGTCTATCCCACCATGGCCATCGCCCATGAAGGACTTGCCTCACTAGGGTAGATCTTCACGAAGTAGGCGATTCTCCTTGCCCTTACAAACTCCTTGGTTCAACTCCACAATCTTGACGGAGGCTCCCAAGTGACACCTAACCAATCTAGGAGACACCACTCTCCAAAAGGTAATACATGGTGTGTTGATGATGAACTACTTACTCTTGTGCTTCAAATGATAGTCTCCCCACCACTCAACTCTCTCTCACAGATTTGCATATGGTGGAAAGATGATTTGAGTGGAAAGCAACTTACGGAAGGCTAGAGATCAAGATTCTTGTGGTTGGATTGGAATGTCTTGGTCTCAACACATGAGTAGGTGGTTATCTCTCAGAAAATAAGTAGTGGAAGTGTAGGCACGTTCTGATGGCTCTCTCACAAATGAAAAAGGGGGTGGAGGGGTATATATAGCCTCCACACAAAATCTAACCGTTACACACAATTTACCAAACTCAGTTAGACCGAATAAAGAAACTCGGTGTGACCGATATAGTTCAAAATGTGAACGTTAGGATTTTCGATGGGACCGACATGATCAACTCGGTGGGACCGATGTGCTAGGGTTAAGGCAAAACCTCATCTCGGTGTGACCGATTGCATGAACTTGATGAGACTGATTTCAGCAATTAATCAAACAGAGAGTTTGTCAAGCAAACTCAGTGTGACCAATTGCACATCTCAGTGAGACCGAAATAATTGCAATAGGCAACAGAGAGTTTGCAAGGCCATCTCGGTGAGAACGAGATCCTATTGGTGAGACCGAACTGATTAGGGTTTCTGGTAGTGTCTATGTCAATGAACTCAGTGGCGCCGGATGAATCAAATCGGTGGGGCCGAGTTTGACTTTAGATTTTGTTCATATTTGGAATTGAGAAAGTGGTTGAGGGTTTGGATCATATCGCTAAGAACTTTGAGCAAGTAGACCATTAAGCAACACCTCATCCCCCTTTTAATAGTATTGGCTTTTTGTACGGACTCGATGTGATCCACTAAAATAGAAATGAAGAGTCTTGAGCTTTTGCCAATATTTGTTCTTAGCATGTTGAAGGGGTTCCACATCCTCTTGTCCATGCCACACCTTTGTTGAACTCTCTGAAATGTACTAGATGAAAATGTTAGTCCAATAAGAGGTATGTTGACATTAATTACCAAAATCACCCAGGGAGCACTTGTGCTTTCACTATAGCAAACTTGCACTGAAGTCTCACATCTCCCCTTGGCTCCTTCTCTTGATCCATAAACTCCCTCAGCCTCTATGATGGAGGGACTCATCACCAGACATCTCAGGGAAGACCCTTTTGTCTTCTTCATGCCAGTGCCCGTGGTGACTGCACCTCTGACACGCAAATTCACGCGCTCCAGCTGCATCAAGCGCACTCTACGCGTCCGAACGCGTTGGGCAGCTCAGCCCCGGCAGTGTTCACGCGTCTGGGCGTGCTGACCTGACTTCACTGCCATCACCCATCGCCCTCCTCCTTCTGCCCTCGCCGGAGCTAGCTGATGCATGTCCACAAGCGCATTGTGCGTCGATTGGCTCTGTCCGCCTTTTGTCTGCTTCCTACTGTTCCTCTTGGCTCCTTTCTTCATCCATGAGCTCCTATGACCCTCGCCGGTTGTCGCCATCTCCCCGTAATGAGCATGGACATCGCCGGAGCCGGTCTGTGAGCCATGGTGGGCCAGCACTCTGGATCCTTCGCCCCTGCCTTTATAAGCCCTCCCTGATCTCGTTTCTCCTCACCTCTCATCCCCTCCCTCCCTCAATCATCGCATAAGCCACTCAAGGGAGCCCGGATGCTCTTCTTCCTCAAATCCGGTGAAGAGCTCCACTGCTCGGCCCTTTCCTCCTCCCACTCGCTCCAGTCCATCCTAGTCTCTCCTGAGTGCCTCTTCGAGCTCCTAGTGCCTTGCTAGTTCTCCCCCACCCCTCCATTGTTTGGATGGTGGCCGGAATCCCCGATTACATCAGCGCCCATAGCTGACCCCCGCCGGAGATGATGACACCGACGCCATCCGACCACCCCCTGAGGAGTTGTTGGTAGGGGCGTGACCGCCATCATGTGCTTGTTCCACCCCCGCCATCACCCAGCTCCCTCGAGGCCTCTACGCCGGTGAGCCATCGCTGGTGAGTCGATGTACCTCTGTTCCCATCCCCCTCCTTCTAAACATGTCAGGCTGGCCCCACCTATCAGCGACTCCATGTGGGACCGAAGGGGTACGTAAGTGGAAATTCCTTTCCACTTTACGCCTTCGACGTCACCCCCTGAGGTTTTCTGATTTTCATTTAAATTCATTTTAATCTAGATTTGACCACAACTTTGACCATGAATAAATCCTAAACTACAAGTCCAAATGAACTAATTCTTTTTACATTATTTTTCTTTTGAGCTCCTCCACTTTCTGGTAGAATTTGGTATTTTTCTCTGCTGTCTAGATTTGCTGGATAGAGAAAAATGCATTATGGAGTATTTACAAAATCTTGCAAAAATGTTTTTTAGTAGGTTTTTGTGTGCTTAATGAAGGGCACGAGTTTCCAACTTCTTCTTGGAGCAAGGCAAGCCACACCCTCCATTTGCATGATTGCAATGCAATAATATGGTTTATTTAATTTAATTTTTTTTAAATATTGCATTAGTTACAAATAAATTGTCCATGGCATTTATTGGAGTTATTTTGATCTTGCTGTTGCCATGGTATTGCTTGGATTTCTAGGACTAATGTGTTTGCAGATGAAAAGAGCATGTTGCCATTGGATTATTAGTGGCATTATGATTATTTTCATGATGATAGTTGATATTATATTTTGGAGTATGATTTTGGATATGAGGCTTGCATGTGGATCCTAGCTTGGTAGCTTGTTCTTGCTGTTGGAGTAGTAGTATTATCATTCGTGATTTCAACAAGTTATGAGTCTTTTGGTTACCCTCAGAGAGTATGTTATGGAAATGCTATGGTTTGGATTATGTGTCATGGATCACAGGTTGATAGATGATGTCGGAGTATCAGTTACCGTAGGTATGCTTCGGGCATAAATTCCATCATTAAGTTGATCAGGTGCCACCGAACCGGGCTTTTCTAGTGCAACCACATTTGCCTTCATGGGAAGGCCCTAATGCGATCTATTGACATGTCTCATGCTGGTGCCTCCAATGAGGGAAGGTTATGATTGCATGCTACCTTGATCAGGTAGGCGGACATAAGCCTTGTGTACCCATAGTTGGATAGGGCCCTTTTTCTCCCTGGTTGGGACCATTTATGTTTTGCCATGACGGTGGCCGTTGGATGTCACGGGTTGACATCAGGGCCACCCAGGACTGAACCCAAAGGGGGTGTTGGTCAGAGTGGCCGAGAGAGTGTCATGGCAGTAGATTGGTTTTGTCGGAACGCTGTTGGTCCACCCTAATGGGAGTACGAGGCCATGGGTTCTATGATGTGGGTACAGTGTGCTAACCTTTGCAGAGTGTGTGTTTAATCTATCAATAGCCGCGTCCTCGGTCATGGGCACAGTTCATACTAGGTCACACCGTTCGATCAACACTCACATGACATAATGACTTATACATGACTAATATGTTTATGATGTGATCAGTAATAGTTTGGCAGGATGCAGATGATGATGTTGGGATGATCTCGAGGATGATCATTCAGTTTGTGACGTGGTCATGAGGTGACCATGTGGATGCTTTGATCACAACGTGATCATGTGGATCACGAGGTGATCGAGTTGGTATTGCTTGGCCGGATAGCCAAGGGTGAGATGGGGGTTGAGATTTGTGATGACCCACAAGTATAGGGGGTCTATCGTAGTCCTTTCAATAAGTAAGAGTGTCGAACCCAACAAGGAGCAGAAGGAAATGACAAGCGGTTCTCAGTAAGGTATTCTCTGCAAGCACTGAAATTGTAGGTAACAGATAGTTTTGTGATAAGATAATTTGTAACGGGTAATAAGCAATGAAAGTAAATAAAGTGCAGCAAGGTGGCCCAATCCTTTTTGTAGCAAAGGACAAGCCTGGACAATTTCTTATAATGAGAAAAGCGCTCCCGAGGACACATGAGAATTATCGTCAAGCTAGTTTTCATCACGCTCATATGATTCGCGTTCGATACTTTGATAATTTGATATGTGGGTGGACCGATGCTTGGGTACTGCCCTTACTTGGACAAGCATCCCACTTATGATTAACCCCTATTGTGAGCATCCACAACTACAAAAGAAGTATTAAGGTAAACCTAACCATAGCATGAAACTAATGGATCCAAATCAGCCCCTTACGACGCAACACATAAACTAGGGTTTAAGCTTGTCACTCTAGCAACCCATAATCTACTTATTACTTCCCAATGCCTTCCTCTAGGCCCAAATAATGGTGAAGTGTCATGTAGTCGACGTTCACATAACACCACTAGAGAAGAGACAACATACATCTCATCAAAATATTGAACGAATACCAAATTCACATGACTACTAATAGCAAGACTTCACCCATGTCCTCAGGAACAAATGTAACTACTCACAAAGCATATTCATGTTCATGACCAGAGGAGTATTAATATGCATTAAGGATCTGAACATATGATCTTCCACCAAGTAAACCAATTAGCATCAACTACAAGGAGTAATCAACACTACTAGCAACCCACACGTACCAATTTGTGGTTTTGATACAAGATTGGATACAGGAGATAAACTAGGGTTTTGAGAGGAGATGGTGCTGGTGAAGATGTTGATGGAGATTGACCCCCTCCCGGTGAGAGGATCGTTGGTGATGACGTTGGTGATGATTTCCCCCTCCCGGAGGGAAGTTTCCCCGGCAGAACAGCTCTGCCAGAGCCCTAGATTGGTTCCGCCAAGGTTCTGCCTCGTGGCGGCGGAGTTTCATCCCGTAAGCTTGCTTTTGATTTTTTTCCAAGGTAAAAGCCTTCATATAGCAGAAGATGGGCACCAGAGGGCCACCAGGGGGCCCAGGAGACAGGGGGCGCGCCCAGTAGGGGTGGGCGCGCCCCCCACCCTCTTGGCCAGGGTGTGGGCCCCCTCTGGTGCTTTCTTCGCTCAATAATTCTTATTAATTCCAAAAGTGACTTCTGTGGAGTTTCAGGATTTTTGGAGCTGTGCAGAATATGTTACCAATATTTGCTCCTTTTCCAGCCAGAATTCCAGCTGCCGGCATTCCCCCTCTTCATTATAAACCTTATAAAATAAGAGAGAATAGCCATAAGTATTGTGACATAATGTGTAATAACAGCCCATAATGCAATAATTATTGATATAAAAGCATGATGCAAAATGGACGTATCAACTCCCCCAACCTTAGACCTTGCTTGTCCTCAAGCGGAAGCCGAAACCGAAAAATGTGTCCACATGTTTAGAGATAGAGGTGTCGATAAAAATAAAATACGGACATGAGGGCATCATGATCATTCTTATAACAACAACATATATAGATTTTGTCATATGATTTCTTATACTCAAGTAACAATCAATTCACAATGTCAAGTATGGTTCAGAAACTTCATTGAGAACTAACAAACTATAATCTCAGTCATTGAAGAAATTGCAATTTATCATAACATCGGAAAGAGTCAAGAATAGAGCTTTTCAGCAAGTCCACATGCTCAACTATCATATAGTCTTCTACAATTGCTAACACTCACACAATACTTATGGTTATGGATGTCGGTTCAATATCCAGCGTATCTCGTAGTAGGGATCCTAAGCTAGGCGTCTTGGAGCGATGGTAACATGGACATGGATTTTACCCAGGTTCGGGCCCTCTTCGTGGAGGTAAAACCCTACGTTCTGCTTTTGATTGTATTCATATGGGGGACAGTATAGAGTACATGTGTCTACCACGAGATTGTAGTAATGAATATTAGATTGTCTATTGACTAGCCTGGCTTCAGTTTATATAAGACACCGGAGGCCTAGGGTTTAGGAGTGTCCTTGTCTTGGGCGCCAAGTCTTGTGGAGTCTTCCTTGTTTACGGCAGGGTTTGTCCGAACTGGCCCATGAGTATACGGCCATGGGGGTCCTCGGCCCAATCCAACTGATTGGGAGATGACGTGGTAAGTACCCCCTAGTCTAGGACATTGTCAGTAGCCCCGTGAACCGGTCTTCAAGTTGGGGACGCTCCTCGATTATTCCGAACTATTCTTCATATTCGGTCATCGGTCTTGAAAACTGGTTCAACAAATCTTTCCATCTTCGATCTTGAGGATCGCCAAAGTGAATCCGAAGAATTTACACGTCGGGCATCCGAGGAGCCCCTTTAAGTTTCCGGCCTTTATCAATGCCTTGTTATTTTTATGCCACACCTCGGGTTTGAAGTTATTCCCGGGAGGGAGTGTCCTCTTGCGTTCGAGCTCCAACACCAGACTGCATTCGAGGTATGTTTTGCAGCCGAGCACCAACGCCGGACCGCTTTCGAGCTCCAACACCGGAATGTATCCGAGCTCCACCCCCGTAATGTATCCGAGCTCTTCCGCCAGAATGTATCTGAAGAGTATTGTTACAGCCAAGCTCCAACGCCGAACTGCATCTGAGGTGTCATAGATCACCTTGGTTCAAAAAAGTTGAAGGAGTTCAGCCGAGCTTAATGCCGGAAATGCCCTCTATGGAGCTATCTACTAGCGCCCGAACATTATGTCGGACTTCTTCCGAGGTGGTGCACCACCTTGGGCATGGGCTGATTTTTATGGATTTAATTCTGAATTGTGCAATGTAATCTCTGACGAGATGTATAGCCAGTAGCCCTCAAGGTGCGTGTTGGCCTAATATCCGGGATGCACTTGAAGGAAAAAATCAAACCGCTAACCCTAGTAGCCCCTGAGACTCAAGTCGATTCATAAAATCAGCCTGAGGATCAATTCCCAGTTCGGCAGCATACTTAGGAATAGAAACGCAGTGTGCAAGGTCCTCAAGACTCAGGTTGGGTGCGGCCGACCAACCTGAGGATAATAATCTCCTCTAAAACTATATTGCCCTTTAAATTTTCTGCATTGGATTGTCAATGCAGTAGCCCCCGAGACACTGGTCGGGTGGCAACACTAGATCAGGGGATCGATGTACCCCTTTAATATTTGTAAATGATAAGCACGAAGCCCAGTAGCCCCCGAGCCTTAATGTGGGCACGGGTGGCCGAATTAAGGATCGATGTCCGAAGTAAAATCACAAATTATGTGTAATGATTCTACGTACCCAAGTACTCTACATCATTAATACTCGAATCCGCATTTGTACAAAAACTCTATTGACCGACCATCGGCTTCAACCTCCTCGGCCAGTAGCCGGGGAGTGTTTGTACCACTTTATAAAGCCTTGACAAGGGCAAAGATTTACGACAAACAAGGCGATCCGGCCATACGGTTTTATAAACAACGGTATGCGGAAAGATATGTTATATTACTTTATAATGTAAGAAACATCTTCCAAAGAAAATAATCCCGTTATCAGTTTCTTTATTTGGGTTGTCATGCTAAGCATGATCATGAAACCTCAGCTCCAATCAATGTGGGAGGAAAATAATGAGGATTTAGTTCGGGGAAAGCTTCCAAACTCTATGGTCTAAATGAACCCAAATTTTTACCTCTGTTGCGACCGTTTATAATCTGAAAGTGGCCCATCGTCGGCTTCTACCCCCTTGTAGATGCTACGCAGGGTGTTTCCGCAATAACAAAACAACCCTTAGCCGACGTCTCGGTGCCCGAAGGCGGTTGTGTTAGCGGAAACGAGGCAATCAGATATGCGGGCTTTATAACTTTCACTTAGTCATAGGAGCTTAAAGTTGGGAGGCCAACAAGTAGCCCCCCGCTTAGTGTTCGGCGACAGCCAAGGTCAAGCCGTAAACACTTCGGCCAATGTTATTAATGGCCCGTCATTTAATACAGTCACCGAACCGCTGACCAGTTTACGCTTATTGTGACAGTCAGTTTTTGGCTTTCTCCACTGAGGTGCTTAACCATGCAAGCTGGAAGCACAATCAAAGTGGTTCTAGCTTTGCACACCTAGCCGAACAAAGCGGAACGTAGGAGGCAAGCACAGGAGCCAGGCAACCCAACTATGGACCAAAGACACAATTCGAAACTGATGCATATATAGCAATATCCGAGAATTTTTGCCGAATCTCTAAAGGTGTCCGGCGTTGCACTACGAGACTTATGCTGGAAACACACAAATAGTTTAGAAGTGCTATAGGATTGGAAAACCAAAAACCGTCAGTAAAAGTCGACGTCCAAACTAGATCAATTGTTCGGTGCCAATCAGAAAATTGGTCTTAGAAAAAAATTGTGCTTCTGTCGTGCTTTAACATGACACACCCTATCTCAAGACTTCAAGCGGGTCAGCCTACGGCTTCAACCTCCTATCCCGAAGGCGGAGTACTTCTCGTTAGGCCAGTTTAGCAAACTTTAGTGGCTTTGAGAGAGAAATTAGGCTCCCTGGCTATTGACCATACCCTCGCGTCGAAAAAAGGAGTGATAGAAAACAGACTTTGCAACGACTAAGAAGAAGAATACTTATCATAAAACAGCTCGCATAAATTTAAGAGCCCCCGAGTGACTTGGGTAAAAGAATTTTATGTATAATGATTGTATGTACCGAAGTACTTATATCATATCTGTGTTCGCCCGACCTTTATACGCGTCTTAGCCGACCGTCGGCTTCTCCCTCTTCGATCAAGGACCGAAAAGTGTTATGTACTCCCCCTGTCGAGAATATCGATGGTGTTTCTAATAACCAGGCAATCAGGCCATAAGGCTGTAACAGACAAAGCGTGCTCAGGGAACTTATGCTATATTACTGACAAAGTGTAAGAAGCATCTTCGAAGAAAATAGTACCCCCACCAATACCTTTCTTCGGTTGCTCACTATGAGACTTGTGCAATAGATTTTTTGTACTCATGAGTTCCGTTGTGTGCCGACCATTATTGAAAACAGTAAGAGCGCTAGCTTTCGGCTTCACCCAGTCTGAGGTACGGCTCGGGTGACCCGAACGTGACAATCGCAGAGGTGCTCCCTTTATTCCCTAGCCGAACAATCGAGAATGTAGGGGTAAACACAGGAGCAAGGCAACCCAGCTTGCAAATCACTTAGGTCAATATGGTGCATATTGTGGCGTAATACACGAATAAGGAACGAAGTCGTACAAGTATAATCGTATGCAAGAGGAAAAGCTCCAGCAAGGGAGCCCCCAAGTAAACGGGGTATTTGAATTTGTGTGTCACAAACAAGGTTTCGACAAGGAAGTTTTTCACAAGCAACTTTTTGCGAAAAAAGTATAATGCTTGGTCGAACCGAACAAAATTTAAAACTGGGAGTTTTTGAGCATGAAAGCGACTTAGCTGGTTAATGTGTTCGGCATTGATGATGCGGTCCGAGCTTGGTGCGGGACTAGGTCTCGGCCCCCCAAGGCCGATGTGGCTGAGCGAAGAGCTCGACACTCCGATGAGGTGAAGCCCCCAGTCTGGCCAAGGTGATGGAGCAGGTCGCCAGGTGACACTAGAGTCTCCGACTGAGTAGGTTGATGAAGAGACAATGCAGGGTTGCCAACACAAGGCAGCACTCCAAGGCGATGACACAATTTGGTCGATGGAGGTGGGCGACGAGGACACCACGCCGAGGGGATAGTGCAGCCTGATCTAAGTCAATTGCCTGCACAGGTAAGATAGTGCAAGCCAGAGATAATAAAAAAGAAATCTCTTCTACTTAATTAATTTAAGAAAAGTAAATGATTAAAGAAAAAAAAATGTGGCCTGAGCGCCGGGGTCAGCTTGATGGAGTGGTCGCGCGGAGGCGTCTGCGCAGATCGATTGGTCGAGGTGATGACACAACCACAATCAATTTTAGATGTGTGCCTGGCTTATGAAAAGGCGATCTCCCAATCGAGACATTGGTCAGACTAACGCGGACGGAAATCGCCATGTACAAATGCCGATAGAATATTTCTGCAAAATTAAGGTAGTAGAAAGCAACAGAAAAATGCTCTGTGCGTAATAATAATTTTACGTGCTAAAGGGAATAGATAGGAGAAATTAAACCTGTTTGATGATGCTGTCCATAGCCGATCAAAGCATATAAATAGCAGCCTATACAAATCTATAGTCTTGTGTGCTGTGTGTGCTTAAGGTCCTTGCCTCCACTACGTAGCAATCCGAGGAGAAAGATTTGTGGCTTCCATTACGTGGGCACGGGCAGCACTAGTATTAGTACTTACACGTGGGAAGTGCACAAAGACAGATGATTAATCAAAAGAATAGACTGCTTTAGTAATAATTAAATAATAAATAAAAGAGGAAAAGGATCAGGTCTCCCTGTTGTGCAGCCATCGATTCGAATTCTGGTTGGCCCCCGTGCGCTGTTCTACATGGGTAGTACTAGCGCTGTGCGGTCTCCTTGCTGGGTCGGATTTCCTTTTCTGGCACGTGAGCTCTTATCCAGCCAGTGTATGATTCTGGCCCTAATCGGGTTGGCTCGACACCCGTCCCCAACACTGGGACAGAGTTCGGGCGCGAGGCCTCTTGCCGCCTTGATAACCTGCATGGGCTATCGGTATCTGGCGTCGAAGTCAATGTTGATGCTGGGCGCCGGAGTCACGAGTGATGGCATGAAAAAGCCTGAAATCATAGTCCGGTTGGAGTTTCCGTTGACGCGTTTGTCGGACCGCGGATAGGACTACACTATTATATAGGCCATACTGTAATCTGGTGCAATAATAGCGGATGATGTAGCAATTAGTCATCAGGTTAAAATCAATACGACACAGGAGATCTAGCATGTCACGCGAGGGTTAGCAACTAGTAGTAGACTAGTAGTATAGTACTACTCCTCATGCTAGGGTCAAGTCAATCTAGTACGTCAACACGCACGGGACAAACCACTAGCTAAAAGATTGTCATTAAACAATAAGTATAGAAAGAAAAGGAAGGATGGAATCTCCCTCTGTATGGCCGCCGATCTGGATTCCTGTCGGCCAGCCCGTCCGTACTACTCCGCGTGGGTAGGTCCTCGGCCGACACAAATCCTCCAACTTTGTGTTGCCGCTTTCGTATAGGTTGCACCACAACCACTGCTCAGAATTTTATTCTCGATCTGACCGCGGACAAAATTGCACAGACATGATAGCAACAATTTTGTAGACGGAGATAATTTGTACGGCACAAATCTAACTGAAAAAATATCACCTAATCATCCATCGATCCGCGGCGATCACCCAGCAGGCTCTCAATTAAAGCACCAATCTCGGTTCAATATCCGGCGTTTCTCGTAGTAGGGGTCCTAAGCTAGGCGTCTTGGAGCGATGGTAACATGGACACAGATTTTACCCAGGTTTGGGCCCTCTTGATGGAGGTAAAACCCTAGGTCCTGCTTTTGATTGTATTCATATGGGGGATAGTACAGAGTACATGTGTCTACCACGAGATTGTAGTAATGAATATTAGATTGTCTATTGACTAGCCTGTCCTCGGTTTATATAAGACACCTGAGGCCTAGGGTTTAGGAGAGTCCTTGTCTTGGGCGCCAAGTCTTGTGGAGTCTTCCTTGTATGCGGCACGGGTTGTCTGAACTGGCCCATGAGTATACGGCCATGGGGGTCCTCGGCCAAATCCAACTGATCGGGAGACGACGTGGTAAGTACCCCCTAGTCCAGGACATCGTCAATGGAGTTTCAATCGAACACTAAGAAAGATAGGGGCTTATTGTTTTTCCTCCCATTGTATCACCTTTGGGTGATGTCAACAATAATAGTTCATGCTAACTTACATCCAATTGGATATATATATATATAAGGATCTTTCCAACACGCGGTGCTTGCCAAAGGATAAAATAAAAAAGGGAAAGGTGAAGATCACCTTGACTCTTGCATAAAGTAAAGACATAAAATAAAAGATAGGCCCTTCGCAGAGGGAAGCAGAGGTTGTCATGTGCTTTTAGGGTTGGATGCACAAAATCTTAATGCAAAAGAACGTCACTTTATATTGCCACTTTTGATATGAACCTTTATTATGCAGTCCGTCGCTTTTATTACTTCCATATCACACGATCGTATAAAGCTTATGTTCTCCGCACTAATAAGTCATACATATTTAGAGAGCAATTTTTTTTCCTTGCAACATGACAACTTACTTGAAGGATCTTACTCAATCCATAGGTAGGTATGGTGGATTCTCATGGCAAAACTGGGTTTAAGGATGTTTGGAAGCACAAGTAGTATTTCTACTTGGTGCAAGGAATTTGGCTAGCATGAGGGGCAAAGGCAAGCTCAACATGTTGGGAAGATCAATGAAAATATACTTTAACTAAGATGTGAGAAAACATAAACCATTACGTTGTCTTCCTTGTCCAACATCAACTCTTTAGCATGTCATACTTAACTAGTGCTCACAATCATAAAAGATGTTCAAGATAGTATATTTATATGTGAAAACCTCTCTTTCCTTATTACTTCCTATTAATTGCAATGATGACCAAAACTATGTTTGTCAACTCTCAACAACTTTTATGCCTCATACTTTTTATATGTGAAGTCATTACTATCCATAAGATCAATATGAACTCTTTTATTCTTTTTATTCTTTCTACTTTCTCAAGATCATAGCAAGATAGCAAAGCCCTTGACTCAACACTAATCTTTATTATATCGCTCACGGACTCGATTACACAAAAGGGATCACAAAGCAAAACTCAAAACTAAATCATACCGAAACTTCAATCTACTAGATCAAGATATTACTAAAAGGATCGAACTAAGAAAAATGGTAAAAATAGGAGTGTGATGGTGATACAATACTGGGGCGCCCCCCCCCAAGCTTGCTAGTTGCCAAGGGGAGTGCCCATACCCATGTAATTATGTCCTCGGAGGTGATGGAGGTGGAGTTGTTTATGATGTAGGCTTGTCGTCCTTCTTCCAAGGCATAAGCTC
Organism: Triticum dicoccoides; assembly: GCF_002162155.2. Lineage (NCBI taxonomy): Eukaryota > Viridiplantae > Streptophyta > Magnoliopsida > Poales > Poaceae > Triticum > Triticum dicoccoides. The sequence continues at coordinate 191,453,451 of NC_041383.1, forward strand.
ACCATCATAGAAGGATGATCGAGTCTCCGGGATCCTCAAATCTGCAGCCAAACTCATCCTCTTGAATCTATATTCATACTCACAGTTTTTGTTTTGCAGGTCATAGATCTGGGCTTGGAGGTGCTCGATTTTCTCTTGAAGCTTAAAGATGGTCTCCCCAATGATCTTGACATCCAGCGTGTGGTTGTTGGTGAACTCCGCGATCATCATCTGGTTGGCGTTGAGTCCACGCTCCACCATCCCTTGGCACTTGAAAACTTGTTGCTCCATGGCTTTGAGCTTTGTCTCCACGCTTCCAGTTCGCCTTGGTCCCTCCACATCGCGGATGTGCAGCACCCCCTCACGCATCTCAATGGTTTGAGGGTGTTGTATCACCTCCGCAAGGTAGGGGTTGATAACCCTCTCAAAAAACTTGTCCTTGGGAGCGCTTGGAGACGTCCTGGTGCTCTAGATCTGTCAGAAAAACAGCTCGAAACGAAAACAGAGGATATTTGCGTGATACGGTGGTCAAAACCTTCGGGAGATTATATAATGAATTTTTACCGACCAAAATACGTAACATGCAAGAATACGGAGTCCAGGAGGCACACGAGGTGGCCACGAGACAGGGGGCGCGCCTAGTAGGGGTGGGCGCGCCCTCCACCCTCGTGGGGGCCTCGTGTCCTTCCCGGATTACTTCTTGCTTTCCAAAATTCTTAAATATTCCAAAAGGGAGAAAAATTGCCATTAGAATTGTTTTGGAGTCGGTTTACTTATCGTACCACATACATATTCCTTTTCGGAGTCTAAAACGTTCTGAAAAGTGTCCCTTATGTATTCCTCCGGGGTTACGGTCTCAATAATATTAGTTTCAACATTTATAGGATTACCTAAGATATAATGTTTGATTCTTTGACCGTTCACCACCCTCGGACTTGTGCCTTCGAAGTTGTTGATTTTTATGGCACCGGAACGATAGGCCTCCTCGATAACATAAGGACCTTCCCATTTAGAGAGAAGTTTTCCTGCAAACTCTTAAACGAGAGTTGAATAGCAACACATAATCACCTATGTTAAATTCTCGCTTTTGTATTCTTTTGTCATGCCATCTTTTAACATTTTCTTTGAACAATTTGGCATTCTCATAGGCTTGGGTTCTCCATTCATCAAGTGAGCTAATATCAAATAACCACTTCTCACCAGCAAGTTTGAAGTCATAGTTGAGCTCTTTAATAGCCCAATATGCTTTATGTTCAAGTTCAAGAGGTAAGTGACATGCTTTTCCATAAACCATCTTATACGGAGACATACCCATAGGATTTTATACGCAGTTCTATAGGCCCATAATGCATCAAGTTTCTTGGACCAATTCTTTCTAGATCTATTCACAGTCTTTTGCAAAATTAATTTGAGCTCTCTATTGCTCAACTCTACTTGACCACTAGACTGTGGGTGATAAGGAGACGCGACTCTATGATTAACATCAAACTTAGCAAGCATTTTATGAAAAGTACCATGAATAAAATGTGAACCACCATCAGTCATAAGATATCCAGGGACTCCAAACCTCGGAAAAATAACTTCTTTAAGCATCTTAATAGAAGTGTTATGATCAGCACTACTAGTTGGAATAGATTCTACCCACTTAGTAACGTAATCAACATCAACTAAAATATGTGTATAACCATTAGAGGCAGGAAAAGGTCCATATAATCAAAGCCCCAAACATCAAATGGTTCAATAACAAGAGAATAGTTCATAGGCATTTCTTGACGTCTACTAATATTACCTATTCTTTGACATTCATCACAAGACAAGACAAACTTACGAGCATCTTTGAAGAGAGTAGGCCAATAAAAATCAGATTGCAATACCTTATGTGCAGTTCTATCTCCAGCGTGGTGTCCTACATATGGTTCAGAGTGACACTTGCATAGGATCTGTTCCTGTTCATGCTCAGGTACACAACGTCTAATAACACCATCTACTCCTTATTTATAAAAGTGTGGGTCATCCCAGAAGTAATGTCTTAAATCATAAAAGAACTTTTTCTTTTGCTGGTATGTGAAACTATGTGGAATAAATTTAGCAACAATATAATTAGTATAATCAGCATACCATGGAGCAGTACAAGAAGCATTAATGACCACTAATTGTTCATCAGGAAAGCTATCATCAGTAGGTAGTGGGTCATCAAGAACATTCTCTAACCTACACAAGTTGTCTGCAATGGGGTTCTCGGCTCCCTTTCTATCAATAATTTGCAAATCAAATTCTTGGAGCAAGAGAACCCATCTAATAAGTATAGGCTTGGCATCTTTCTTTTCCATAAGATATTTAATAGCAGCATGATCAGTGTGAATAGTAACTTTAGAATCAACAATATAAGGTCTAAACTTATCACATGCAAATACAATTGCTAAGAACTCTTTTTCAGTAGTAGCATAATTTCTCTGGGCAGTGTCAAGAGTTTTACTAGCATACTGGATAACATTCAATTTCTTATCAACTCTTTGCCCTAGAACAGCACCTACAGCATAATCACTAGCATCACACATAATTTCAAAGGGTAAATTCCAATCAGGTGGCTGAACAATAGGTGCAGTGATCAAAGCTTTCTTAAGTCTTTCAAATGCTTCTACACAATCATCATCAAAGACAAAAGGAATATCTTTTTGCAATAAATTTGTCAGAGGCCTAGAGATTTTAGAAAAGTCCTTAATGAACCTCCTATAAAAATCGGCATGACCAAGGAAACTTCTTATACCTTTTATGTCCTTGGGACATGGCATCTTTTCAATAGCATCAACTTTAGCTTTATCAACTTCAATACCTCTCTCGGAAATCTTATGCCCCAAGACAATGCCTTCATTAACCATAATGTGGCACTTTTCCCAATTCAAGACAAGACTAGTGTCTTCACATCTATGCAAAACTCGATCAAGGTTGCTCAAGCAATCATCAAAAGAGGATCCATAAACGGAGAAATCATCCATGAATACCTCACAAATCTTTTCACAAAAGTCAGAGAATATAGCCATCATGCATCTTTGAAAGGTAGCAGGTGCATTACATAAACCAAAAGGCATACGTTTATAAGCAAAAGTACTGAAAGGGCAAGTAAAAGTAGCTTTTGATTGATCGTCCGCTAACACAAGTATTTGAGAGAAACCAGAATAACCATCTAGAAAGCAGAAATGTGTATGTTTGGATAGTCTTTCTAGCATTTGATCAATAAAAGGTAAAGGGTAATGATCTTTCTTAGTAGCCTTATTCAATTTACGGAAATCAGTTACCATCCTATAACCTGTAATAATTCTTTGCGGGATCAATTCATCTTTATCATTAGGAACGACAGTAATACCTCCCTTTTTAGGAACGCAATGGACAGGACTTACCCAATCACTATCAGCAACGGGATAAATTATACCTCCTCAAGGAGCTTTAGTATCTCCTTTCTTACCACTTCTTCAATCTTAGGATTTAACCGTTGTTGAGGATCTCTAACTGGTTTGGCATCTTTCTCCACTTTTATTTTGTGTTGACATAGAGTGGGACTAATGCCCTTAAGATCATACAGAGTATATCCAATAGCAGCACGGTGCTTCTTCAGAGTTTTCAATAATCTTTCTTCTTCTTGCTCTGAAAGTTTAGCACTAATAATAACAAGATATATTTTCTTTTCATCAATATAAGCATACTTAAGATTATCAGGTAAAGGTTTGAGCTCAAACACGGATCACCCTTGGGTGGAGGGGGATCCCCTAGGATTTCAACAGGTAGGTTGTGTTTCATAATAGGACCCTATTGAAGGAACACTTCATCTATTTCCCTTCTTTCATTTATAAACATATCATTCTCATGGTCTAGCAAATATTGTTCTAACGGATCAGTAGGAGGCACGTCAATAGAAGCAATACCAATAATCTCATCCTTACTAGGTGATTCTTTATCACGGGGTTGTCTATGAAACTTAGCAAAATTAAACTCATGAGACATATCCCCTAAGCTAATTGTAACAATATCCTTTTCACAATCAATCCTATCATTAACAGTATTCAAGAAGGGTCTACCAAATATAATGGGACAAAAGTCATCTTGTGGGGAACCAAGAACAAGAAAATCAGCAGGATATTTAACTTTCTGACACAAGACTTCAACATCTCTAACAATCCCAACCGGTTTAATGGTGTCCCTATTGGCAAGCTTAATAGTAACATCAATACCTTCTATTTCAGCAGGTGCAATATCATGCATAATTTCTTTATATAAGTCAAAAGGTATTGCACTAGCACTAGAACCCATATCACATAAGCCATGATAACAATGATACCCTATTTTAACAAAAATAAGAGGCATGCCTACAACAGGTCTATGTATCTTAGCATCGGGTCTAGCAATATTAGCAGTTTCACCACAGAAATAAATAACATGCCCATCTAAATTATCATCCAAGAGATCCTTAACCATAGCAATACTAGGTTCAACTTTAATTTGCTCAGGGGGTGTATAAGTTCTAGTATTACTCTTACGAACAACAGGTGAAGTTTTAGCATGATCCTTTATCCTAACAGGAAAAGGTGGTTTCTCAACATAACTAGTAGGAACAATAGGATCATTATAAGTGATAGTCTTTTCTTCAACCGTAATAGGTGCAACTACTTTTACTTCAATGGGAGGATTATATTTAAACCACTTCTCCTTAGGGAGATCAACGTGAGTAGGAGAAGATTCACAAAAGCAGCTACTATCTCAGAGTCAAGTCCATACTTAGCACTAAATCCACGAAAAGCATCGGTATCCATAAAAGATTTAACACGATCAAACTTAGGTGTTATACCTGACTCCTTACCATCGTCGGAACCCCAATCTTCATAGTTGTGTTTAATTCTTTCCAATAAATCCCACTTGAATTCAGTAGTCTTCAGCATATAAGAACCAGCACAGGAAGTATCGAGCATGGTGCGATCATTGAGACAAAGCCGAGCATAAATTTTTTGAATAATCATATCTCTTGAGAGCTCATGATTGGGGCATGAATATAACATTGACTTAAGCCTCCCCCAAGCTTGAGCAACGCTTTCTCCTTCGCGAAGCCAAAAATTATATATGTAGTTACAATCACGATGAACAAGATGCATAGGATAGAACTTCTGGTGAAATTCCAACTTCAATCGTTTATAATTCCAAGATCCCGTATCATCACATAGCCTATACCATGTCGATGCATCTCCCTTCAAAAATAAAGGGAAGACCTTCCTTTTGACAACATCATCGAGAATACCTGCAAGCTTAAATAATCCACAAACTTCATCCACAAAGATAAGGTGTAAATCGGGATGCAATGTTCCATCTCCTGCAAAGGGATTAGCTAGCAGTTTCTCTGTCATACCCGAAGGAATCTCAAAGTAAACATTTTCAGTAGGTTCAGTAGGTTGAGGAGCAACTCTTTGCTCTACTGGTTGGGGTGAAGATACCCTGAACAAGCCCCTCAAAGGATTAGTTCCATAGTAACAAGTGACAAAAAATTTCAGCACACTATATAAATGTTTCCTTACCAAGTTCCACTCACCAAAGGCGCTTCACTCCCCGGCAACGGCGCTAGAAAAGAGTCTTGATGACCCACAAGTATAGGGGATCTATCATCGTCCTTTCGATAAGTAAGAGTGTCAAACCCAACGAGGAGCAGAAGGAAATGACAAGCGGTTTTCAGTAAGGTATTCTCTGCAAGCACTGAAATTGTAGGTAACACATAGTTTTGTGATAAGATAATTTGTAACGGGTAACAAGCAATGAAAGTAAATAAAGTGCAGCAAGGTGACCCAATCCTTTTTGTAGCAAGGGACAAGCCTGCACAATTTCTTATAATGAGAAAAGCGCTCCCGGGGACACATGGGAATTATCGTCAAGTTAGTTTTCATCACGCTCATATGATTCGCGTTCGGTACTTTGATAATTTGATATGTGGGTGGACCGGTGCTTGGGTACTGCCCTTACATGGATAAGAATCCCACTTATGATTAACCTGTATTGCAAGCATCCACAACTACAAAAGAAGTATTAAGGTAGACCTAACCATAGCATAAAACTAATGGATCCAAATCAACCCCTTACGAAGCAACGCATAAACTAGGGTTTAAGCTTCTATCACTCTAGCAACCCATCATCTACTTATTACTTCCCAATGCCTTCCTCTAGGACCAAATAATGGTGAAGTGTCATGTAGTCGACGTTCACATAACACCACTAGAGGAGAGACAACATACATCTCATCAAAATATCGAACGAATACCAAATTCACATGACTACTAATAGCAAGACTTCACCCATGTCCTCAGGAACAAACGTAACTACTCACAAAGCATATTCATGTTCATGATCAGAGGAGTATTAATATGCATTAAGGATTTGAACATATGATCTTCCACCAAGTAAACCAATTAGCATCAACTACAAGGAGTAATCAACACTACTAGCAACCCACAGGTATCAATTTGTGGTTTTGATACAAGATTGGATACAAGAGATGAACTAGGGTTTTGAGAGGAGATGGTGATGGTGAAGATGTTTATGGAGATTGACCCCCTCCCGATGAGAGGATCGTTGGTGATGATGATGGTGATGATTTCCCCCTCCCAGAGGGAAGTTTCCCCAACAGAACAGCTCTGCCGGAGCCCTAAATTGGTTCCACCAAGGTTCCGCCAAGGTTCCGCCTCGTGGCGGTGGAGTTTCGTCCCGTAAGCTTGCTTCTGATTTTTTTCCAGGGTAAAATCCTTCATATAGCAGAAGATGGGCTTCGGAGGGCCACCAAGGGGCCCAGGAGACAGGGGGCGCCCAGTAGGGGTGGGCCCCCACTCTCTTGGCCAGGGTGTGGGCCCCCTCTGGTGTTTTCTTCACTCAATAATTCTTATTAATTCCAAAAGTGACTTCCATGGAGTTTCAGGATTTTTGGAGCTGTGTAGAATAGGTTTCCAATATTTGCTCCTTTTCCAGCCAGAATTCCAGCTGCTGGCATTCCCCCTCTTCATGATAAACCTTGTAAAATAAGAGAGAATAGCCATAAGTATGGTGACATAATGTGTAGTAACAACCCATAATGCAATAATTATTGATATAAAAGCATGATGCAAAATGGACGTATCAATTTGCGATGTTGGTTTATCGGCATTGTGGTAGTTTCATATCATGCTTAGTAGCTGCTTTTGCATCATGGTAGCTGTTAATTGAATTAACCTGCTAATGCTATGTTGTTGTTTTGCCTTGATGCTTTTGGTTGTTGCGGGCTTGCAAGTACATCCAATGTACTGACCTGGCGTGTCATGCCAGATTGCAGGTGATGCTGTGATTGCTTTGTTTGTCTAGGAGTCCATGCGTGCGAGCTAGATCGTGTCCCAGCTAGAGTCCCTTTGGAGTGGAGTTCACCACCTTCGTCATTGTTCCGCTGCTACGCGTTGTTCTGTTGCTAGCATAGAGCAAGCATAGTATCACAGGCGTAGTGTCGCCATGCTGATGTGATGCTTTGTAACATCAGACCTTTGTATCTATTCTTTGTAATAAGAGCTGATTTCTTCTATGCCGAGCAGTATTGTATTCCAAAATACTTATCCTCGACCTCTGCACTGGAATACGAGGCGTTTCGGTCTCTCTGAGCCGGGGTGCCACATACACCCAATGCTCAAGTACGATCATAGTGCCCCTTAGTTGGAGATTTATAAGAGAAGATGGAGACTCAAGTAAAAAATGCATAAAGTAAAAGAAAGGCCCTTCGCAGAGGGAAGTAGGGTTTTGTAGAGGTGCCAGAGCTCAAAGCGAAAAAGATAGAGATAAAAATATTTTGGGTGTCATGCTTTTCCTGTCAACAAAAATGATCGAGTAGTTCCCAATACTTTCCATGCTAGATATATCATAGGCGGTTCCCAAATAGAAAATAAAGTTTATTCCTTTTTCCACCATACTTTCAGTTTCCATGGCTAGCCGTATCCACAGGTGCCTTCCATACCAACACATTCCAAGGAATTTATTATTTGACAACATAAAGTAAATTCATTTTTCATTTCGGGACTGGGCATCCGTAATACCTTTGTCGTACTATCGTGCAATGACAAGTGAATAACCACTCATCTTGAGAATGAGATATCTAGCATGGAAATATATCAGCCACCCCCTACCGTTTCATGAGCGGTACAAGCACACAAAAGAGAAATTTATTTTGAAATTTAGAGATGGCACATACAAATTTGCTTAGAACGGCAAAAGAATACCACATATAGGTAGGTATAGTGGACTCATGTAGTTTAGATATGGCACATACAAATTTGCTTAGAATGGCAAAAACTGGTTTAAAGGATTTTGGATGCACAAGTAGTGATGTTACTTAGTGCAAATGAAGGCTAGCAAAAGATTGGGAAGCATCCAACCAAGAAACGAAAAATCTCATAAGCGAGCATTAAGCATAACTAACATCGAATAATGCACCACAAGTAGGATGTAATTCCATTGCATAACTATTGACTTTCGCGCTTGCATAGGGAATCACAAACTTTAACTCCAATATTCTTACTAAAGCATAATTACTCATCAACATGACTCACATATCACTATCATCATATCTCAAAACTATTACAAAGAATCAAGTTTATTTTGTCCAATGATATACATGATAGTTGTTATTATATCCTTCTTGAATATCTATCACTTTGGGACTAATTTAATATGTTGCTTTTGATAGCTCAAACAAATTCAAGTGAAGAACATGAGCATGAAAAAAATTCTTCTCTCAAAATGATTTAAGTGAAGCAAGAGAGAATTTTTTAAAAAAATTACTAACTCTCAAATAAATCTAAGTGAAGCATGAGAGCATTTCTTCAAAAATAGTAAAGCACACCATGCTAAAAAAGATATAAGTGAAGCATTAGAGCAATTCCATAGCTCATAAATATTTAAGTGAAGCATAGAGAGCAATTCTAACAAGTCATAGAATAATTTTGGCTCCTTCAGCTAGGTGTGCCCAGCAAGGATAGATGACTTAAAACACAAATCAAAGTAAGCAAAGACTCATATCATACAAGACGCTCCAAGCAAAACCCATAATATGTGACGAATAAAAAAATAGCTCAAAGTAAAACATCGATGGTTGTCAGAAGAAAGAGGGGATGCCACTCGGGGGCATCCCCAAGCTTAGTTGCTTGATACTTCTTGAATATTATCTTGGGGTGCCTCAGGAATCCCCAAGCTTAGCCTTTTGCTAATCCTTATTCTTTCCTCCATCGTGATCTCACCCAAAACTTGAAAACTTCAATCACACAAAACTCAACAAAACCTTCATGAGATCCGTTAGTATAAGAAAGCAAATCACTAATTTAAGTACTATTGCAAACCCATTCATATTTTGTTATTGTATTGTATCTACTGTATTTTAACTTTTCCATGGCAAAAACTCTTCAAAGAAAACTATAGAATCATCAAAAGAAGCACATAACACAAAGAAAATAGAATCTGTCAAAAATAAAACACTCTGTAATAATCAGGGAACTTCGTATACTTCTGTAACTCCAAAAATTCTGAAAAATTAGGACCACGTGGGCAATTTGTATATTAATCTTATGCAAACAGAATTAAATTAAAAGCACTCTTCTGTTAAAAATGGGAATGCTTTTTCTGATCATAAAAGTTTCTGTTTTTCAGGAAGATCAACTCAACTATCACCCAAATCATCCCAAAGGCTTTGCTTGGCACAAACACTAATTTAAACCACAAAAACACATCTAAATAAAGGCATAATTGGGTATTTTATTGAAAACAGCAAGAAAACCAAAAATCAAAATGATACAAGTTGGGTTGCCTCCCAACAAGCGCTATCGTTTTACGCCCCTAGCTAGGCATAAAGCAAAGATCTAAGTGTTGTCATCTTTGTTTCTAGATCCATATGTTGCCCTCATGATTGATTAATATGGTGGCCTAATTTCAATTTTAGGGAAGTGTTCCATACCCTTCCTTAGTGGGAACTGAAATTAATTATTCCCTTCTTTGATATCAATCACGACACCAATAGTACGTAAGAACGGTCTACCAAGAATAATTGGACAAGACGGATTGCAATCAATATCAAGAACAATTAAATCTGTGGGCACATAATTATTATTTGCAAGAATAAGAACATCATTAATTCTTGTCATAGGTTTTTTAATAGTAGAATCCGCCAAGTGCAAATTTAGAGAACACTCTTCAATATCGGTAAGACCAAGCACGTCGCATAAAGATTTCGGAATTGTAGAGACACTAGCACCCAAGTCATATAAAGCAAAACACTCATAATTTTTAATCTTGACTTTGATAGTAGGTTCCCATTCATCATGCAATTTTCTACCAATTGAAACTTCTAATTCAAACTTTTCTTCTAAAGCTTTCATCATAACATCAATAATATGTTTAGTAAAAGCTTTATTTTGTTTATAAGCATGGGGCGAATTTTATCATGAATTGCAACAAAGAAATACAATCAACCAAAGAGCAACTATCATAATTAAAGTCTTTGTAATCCAAGAGAGTGGGCACGTCACTAGTTAAAGTCTTGACCTCTTCAAACCCACTTTTATCAATTTTCTCAACAAGATTTTCACTCTCCGAATTATCGGGATGTCTTCTAGCTAAAGTTGACTCTTCTCCAGTCCCTTTATCATCAATTTTAATTTTTCTAAACAAAGAATCAATAGAAGAAACACCAATCATTTTAAGATCTTCATCACTTTTATGAAAGCAATCACTAGATAACGCTTTTCTAAAAGTTCTCTTCTAGCTCTAAGCATAGAGGTTCTTTTCTTACTTTCATCCATAGAAACATAAAGAGCTTTAATTGATTCTTCTACTTTAAGCACACAAATTTTCATCTTGAGATTTTTCTACCTCGTGATAAATTCTATCAATACTTCTAGACATATCATCAATCTTATTCAGCTTTTCTTCTATTGTAGCATTGAAAACTTTTTGAGTATTGATATTTTTTTTAATATTGTTCTCAAGATCAGAGGTGTTCCTATTATTATTATAAGAGGGATTACCATAGGAATTACCATAATTATTAGAGGAATTACTAGGAAAAGGCCTAGGATTAAAATTACCTCTATAAGCATTATTATTGAAATTGTTTCGCGAGATAAAATTCACACCTATGGCATCACTATTTTGCTCAATCAAAGTAGGAAAAGGCACATCATTAAAATCAATAGGTGCACTTTTATTAGCAACCAATTTCATAAGAGCATCAACTTTTTCACTCAAAGAAGAAATTTCTTCAACCGAATTAACATTTTTACTAGTAGGAGCTCTTTCGGTATGCCATTGTGAATAATTTTACATAATATTGTCTAGTAATTTAGTAGCTTCACCCAAAGTAATTTCCATAAAAGTGCCATCCGCGGCGGAATCTATAAGATTTCTAGAAACAAAATTGAACCCCGCATAAATTTTTTGTATGATCATCCAAAGATTTAACCCATGAGTTGGGCAATTCCTTAGCATGAATTTCATCCTTTCCCAAGATTGTGCAACATGCTCATATTCAAGTTGCTTGAAATACATGATCTGGGTTCTAAGGGAAATAATTTTTGCGGGCAGAAAATACATAGTAATAAAGGCATCTTTTCACTTATCCCAAGAATCGATACTATTGCGAGGCAAAGAAGAAAACTAAATTTTTGCACGATCTCGCAAAGAAAACAGAAATCGTTTTAACTTCACAATATCATGGTCCACATCTTTTTTCTTTTGCATATCGCATAATTCCACGAATGTGTTAAGATGGGACGCGGCATCCTCACTAGGTGTACCGGAAAATTGATCTTTCATAACAAGATTCACCAAAGCGGCATTAATATCACAAGACTCCGCACTAGTGGTGGGAGGAGCAATCGGAGTGCTAATAAAATCATTGTTGTTGGTATTGGAGAAATCACACGACTTGGTGTTCTCTTGAGTCATGGTAACTATGCCTCAAGATTGGACTCAAAACCAGATCTGACGAGAAAATGACTAATGAAAAAGAGGGTGAATAAAACGGCTAATTTTTTGTGAACTAGGGGGGAGGAAAACGAGAGGCAAATAATGTAAATTGCAAGGAGATGAGATTTGTGATTAGCAATCTGGTAGATGTCGATGATGTCTCGCCAGCAACAATGCCAGAAATTCCTTTTGATGTTTTCTTGAACTACGTCGGTATTTCCCCAAAGAGGAAGGGATGATGTAACACAACAACGTTAGGTATTTCCCTCAGTGATGAGACCAAGGTTATCGAATCAGTAGGAGAACCACACAACACCACGTAAACAGCTCCTGCACAAAAAATACTTGCAACCCGACATAAGAGAGGGGTTGTCAATCCCTCACGGGTAAAAAGATAGATAAAATTGTAGTAGAATGGATAAATTGATCTTGAGGCAACGCGAGATAAAATAAATTACTAAAAATTGCAGCAGGTTATTTTTGTATTTTTGGATTAATAGATTTGAAAATAGAAGCAAATAAAAATAGATCTTGAAGGCAAATATGACAAAGAAGAGACCCCGGGGCCGTAGATTTCACTAGTGGCTTCTCTCAGGAAAAATAGCATACGGTGGGTAAACAAATTACTGTTGGGAAATTTATAGAACTTCAAATAATCATGATGATATCCAGGCAATGATCATTATATAGGCATCGCGTCCAAGATTAGTAGACCGACTCCTGCCTGCATCTACTACTATTACTCCACACATCGACTGCTATCCAGCATGCATCTAGCGTATTAAGTTCATGGAGAAACAGAATAACGCAATAAGAACGATGACATGATGTAGACAAGATCTATTTATGTAGAAATAGACCCCACCTTGCTATCCTTAATAGCAACGATACATACATGTCGGTTCCCCTTCTGTCACTGGATTAAGAACCGTAAGATCGAACCCATCACAAAGCACCTCTTCCCATGGCAAGAAAAATCGATCTAGTTGGCATAACTAAACCAAAGATTTGAAGAACAAATACGAGGCTATAAGTAATCAGGCATATAAGAGATCAAAAGACTAAGATAACTTTCATGGATAAAAACATAGATCTGATCATAAACTCAAAGTTCATCGGATCCGAACAAACACACCGCAAAAAGAGTTACATCAAATAGATCTCCAAGAGACCATTGTATTGAGAACCAAGAGAGAGAGAGAGAGAGAGGAAGCCATCTAGCTACTAACTACGGACCCATAGGTCTACAACGAACTACTCACGCATCATCGGAGAGGCACCAATGAGGATGATGAACCCCTCCATGATGGTGTCTAGATTGGATCTGGTGGTTCTGGAACTTGCGGCAGCTGGAATTGATTTTCGCCGACTCTCCTAGGGTTTCTGGAATATTGGGGTATTTATAGAGCAAAGAGGTGGTGCGGGAGGCCACCGAGATGGGCCCAAACCACCAGGGGGCGCCTGGGCCTCCAGGCGCGCCCAGGTGTCTTGTGCTCACCTCGGGCCCCCTCTTTGGTACTTCTTTGGCCCACTGGATGTCTTCTCGTCCAAAAAAATTCGTAGAAAATTTCGTTGCGTTTGGACTCCATTTGGTATTGATTTCATGCGATGTAAAAAACAAGCAGAAAACAACAACTAGCACTTGGCACTATGTCAATAGGTTAGTCCCAAAAAATGATATAAAGTTGCTATAAAATGATTTTAAAACATCCAAGAATGATAATATAACAGCATGGAACAATCAAAAATTATAGATACGTTGGAGACGTATCAGGGTTGTCAATCCCTCTTGGGTAAAAAGATAGGTAAAATTGTAGTAGTTTGGATAAATAGATCTCGCGGGAACGTGAGATAAAATAAGTAAATAAAAATTGCAGCAATGTATTTTTGTATTTTTGGATAAATAGATCTGGAAATAAAAGCGAATAAAAAAAGATCTCGAACACAAATATAATAAAGAAGAGACCCAGGGGCGGTAGATTTCACTCATGGCTTCTCTCGAGAAAACTAGCATACGGTGGGTAAACAAATTACTGTTGGACAATTGATAGAACTTCAAATAATTATGATGATATCCAGGCAATGATCATTATATAGGCACCACGTCCAAGAGTAGTAGACTGACTCCTGCCTGCATCTACTACTATTACTCCACACATCGACCGCTATCCAGCATGCATCTAGTGTATTATGTTCATGGAGAAACGGAGTAATGCAATAAGAACGATGACATGATGTAGACAAGATCTATTTATGTAGAAATAGACCCCATCTTGTTATCCTTAATAGCAATGATACATACGTGTCGGTTCCCCATCTGTCACTGGGATCAAGCACTGTAAGATCGAACCCCTCACAAAGCTCCTCTTCCCATGGAAAGAAAATTCGATCTAGTTGGCCTAACTAAACCAAAGATTCGAAGAAGAAATACAAGGCTATAAGTAATCATGCATATAAGAGATCAAAAGACTCAAATAACTTTCATGTATAAAAACATAGATCTGATCATAAAATCAAAGTTCATCGGATCACAACAAACACACCGCAAAAAGAGTTACATCAAATAGGTCTCCAAGAGACTATTGCATTGAGAATCAAAAGAGAGAGAGAGGAAGCCATCTAGCTACTAACTACGGACCCGTAGGTCTACAGTGAACTACTCACGCATCATCGGAGAGGCACCAATGAGGATGATGAACCCCTCCGTGATGGTGTTTAGATTGGATCTGGTGGGTTTGGAACTTGTGGCGGCTGGAATTGATTTTCGTCGACTCTCCTAGGGTTTCTGTAATATTGGGGTATTTATAGAGCAAAGAGGCGGTGTGGGAGGCCGTCGTGGTGGGCACAACACATCAGGGCGCGCCTGGGCTTCCAGGCGCACCCTGGTGTCTTGTGCTCACCTCGGGCCCCCTCTTCGGTACTTCTTTGGCCCACTGGATGTCTTCTCGTCCAAAAAAGTCCACAAAAAGTTTCGTTGTGTTTGGACTCCGTTTGATATTGATTTCCTGCGATGTAAAAAACAAGGAGAACAACAACTAGCACTTGGCACTATGTCAATGGTTAGTCCCAAAATATGATATAAAGTTGCTATAAAATGATTATAAAACATCCAAGAATGATAATATGACATCATGGAACAATCAAAAATTATAGATACGTTGGAGACGTATCAGTGGTCACTGTGAAGTGCACAATGTAAGATGGCGAGGTCAGTGAAACTGAGTATACTACCCTTCTCTCTAGCAGCCAAAGTGATAAATAAAGCAAAGTAATGCATAGAAGGAAACTGTAGACTTGTCGCTGTGGCTTTCGACACGCCCCTTCCCTCACCCACTATCAAAGTGAGGACGAAGTCCTCAAACTCTGCCAGTCTAGGCTCTCTTAATTCCCCATCAGAGGGAATTAAACAAATCTCATAGAGTTCGGTAAGCGGTGTCTGATGGGTTTCAGAATATAAATTAAACCGCACATCATGAGGTTCATGCCTATTCAGAAAATAATTTTTTTGGACAAAGGAGTTCGTGAGGGTGTGGTGTTGGTCACACTCATCTACAAGGAAGTTGATAAACCCAACATTTGGAATGAATTACGCGTCCATTCACACGGATCCGCCTTCTTCCATGAAGGCAATGTGCGTCCATTCACATGGTCGGACCTCCGTCCATGATGGAGTGTTAGCTGATGATTCACTAGCGACTCCCTTGGCATTCTTCTTAGACGAACTTCTTCGAAAAAGGTCCATCTTCCTAAGAACAAATTTCTGAAAAATTTCGAGTCACAAAATTTTGTCAAGAAAACTTCACAAGATTGATAGCAACTGCTCATATGGATGTCTAAAGGCTATATCAAGCATTCAAACTACTTAGATCACAAATAATTCAACATGCAAGCTCATTTACAGCTGCACCAAGAGTAGGTAATTACTCAAAATATAAACCACTAGAACAAAAACTAATTGGAGCAATGGAGGAGTCACATGCCAAATAGCAATCCCCCAAAACAGTTTTGAAAATGGAGCTTCAAGCAAAGAGATGGAAATCCGCGGGTTTGTGAGCAAGAACACAAAAGAGAGAGCTAGAGTGATTTTTCCGGAGGTAGGTGATGAAGTGAGCTAAAGGGATAAGTGAGGGGGCCTTATGGGCCCCACTATCCACAGGTGGGTGTGGGGCGCCCTGGTGCCTAATGGGCACCAGGGGCACCCCCCTGTGGTGTTTTTTGTATAAAAAATTCTTAAATATTCAGAAAAAATTGTATCAAAATTTCATGTCATTCTGAGCACTTTCATTTTGGGGCACTTTTTTATTGCACGAATAAATAAAAAAGGATTAACATGGCATTTTATTGTATTTAACAAAAATAACATAAAATATAAAGTGGGTACAGAAGGTTGTGCTTATAAATTCATCGACCACATGCCTCTCGAAAATAATCCATTAATAAGGTTGTGCAAGTCTTATTAACAACCACTTTTGATTAGCATGAACCTGAAGAACTTTCGTAAAACAGTAAGTTACCTCAACGGGAATATGCATATCCCCAACTATAAGTATTTCATTTTTCTTTTTGGTAGTAGGAAGAGGAAGTTGAAAACTTCCAATAGTAATTGTCGGAGCCTTTTCAATAACATTAATACCATTCACTTGAAATTGTTTCTTCGGAAAATGCACCGCATGCTCATCACCATTGATACGAAAAGTGACCTTGCTTTTGTTGCAATCAATAATAGCCCCTTCAATATTCAAAAAGGGTCTAACAAGGATAATCGACATATTGTCGTCCTCGGGCATATCAAGTATAACAAAGTCTGTTAAGATAGTAACATTTGCAACCACAACACGCACATCCTCACAAACACCAATAGGTATGGAAGATGATTTGTCAGCCATTTGCAATGATATTTCAGCTGGTATGAGTTTATTCAAATCCAATCTTTTGTATAAAGAGAAAGGCATAACACTAACACCAACTCCTAAATCACATAAAGCAGTTTTGACATAACTTCTTTTGATGGAACATGGTATAATTGGTATTCCTAGATCTCCTAATTTCTTAGGTACTCCATCCTTAAAAGAATAATTAGCAAGCATAGTTGATATTTCAGCCTCAAGTATTTTTCCTTTTATTAGTGACAATTCCTTTCATATATTTAGCATAAGGGGCCATCTTTAAAATATCGGTCAAATGAGTACACAAAAAGACTGGCCTAAGCATTTCAGCAAAGCGTTCAAATTCTTCATCATCCTTTTTCTTAGATGGTTTGAACCCACGGTTCTCTTTCTTTGCCATGTTTTCTAGCAACAAAGACTCTTTTATCATATTGTTTATTTTTAAGTTGTGGGTTATCAAGATCAACAACAGGTTCTATTTCAACATCATTATCTGATTCTTTATCATTGTCTTGTTGTGGATCTTCCTGAACATCATCATTATAACTTTCATTTTCGCTAGGTGACTGTTCATTACCAGATTGAGTCTCAACATCTGAGATAGAGACATCATTGTAATCTTCAGAAGGTTTTTCTATTTCAGGTTCACTAGAAGCATGCAAAGTCCTATCATTTTTATTTTTATCTTTAGATGGACTACGTGCATTAGCATTAATTTTTTGAGAATCTTGTTCAATTCTTTTAGGGTGACCTTCAGGATAAAGTGGCTCCTGAGTCATTGTACCTCCTCTAGTCATTACTCTAACAACATGATCGTTCATATTATTATTCATTTCATTGAGCAACTATAACATCCCAAATTTTCAATTTGGAATGTTATACATTAGATCAGCTTTGCATATCATATTTTATTGCATTTTTGGTTGATCCTAGAAATTCTAAGCAACTCAAGGACCCACACAGAGAGTTGGGGATTTTGTTATTTTCATATTTGAGTTTTCTCAAATTTTGAAAAGAGGATCATTTGATTTTAATTATTTTTCTCTTCAAATATTTCCAATATGAAATAAAAGAGAGGAGATAAAATGACTTCTCCAAAATGAATAAATATTGGAGGGAAAATATTAAAATCAAACAAGTATTTTATTCGGAGTTTTATCGCTATTTTATTTGAATTAGGGAAAAAGTGTGTTTTTCAAAATTGCATTAGAGGCCCAAATCAATGTTCACTTTGTACGCTATATTTTTAGAGGATGGGGAAAATTTATTTCAGGATTTCTGGAGTCCATTTAGTATTTCTTTTATTTGTTTTTTCTGCGTGTCGTAATTATTTAAAAAAAGGAAACCGACCTATCGGGCCGTGTCCGCCTGGGACACTGACCCGGCCGGCCCTTTATAGGCCGAAGGCCCGAGCCGAGCCAACCCCACCCGCCGAACCCTAGCCCCGCACAATCCACCCCGCCGCCGCCGGATCCGTGCCGCCGCCGCGCCACCGTCCCGCGTCGCTGCCGCCGGAGCCCGTCGCCCAGCCGCCCACCCCACCGCCCGTCGCCGCCGTCGCCTCACCAGAGCTGCCACCGTCCGCCGTCGACCCCGCCGCCGCCGGAGGTAGCCACCGTCGTCGCCAGTTTTCGTTAGAAAACCGTCTGTTTTTTCGAAAACCCTAGGTTTTTTTTTATATAGATCGGTTTTATTTTTCTGGTTTAGTTATTTAACGGACGTTTGTACATAGGTTTGTTTTAACGAACGGTGTTCACTCGTTAGTCGCAGATAGCGAACGTTCATTTGTTAGCCTATTCGTCACTTTTTCTTTTTCCAGGGTTTTTCCGCGATTATTTTTGATCGCGATTTCTGCCCTGATCTTCGTTTTAGTTTATCTTTTCGCTCGTTTATCGGAATTAGGCGATTCAAGCGCCTAGATCTTCGTCTGGAAGCCCTCTTTCTGGTTAATCAACTTTAACAAGATTTTGGTACTGTAAAATTTTGATTTTAGTCCAGATTAGTAAACGGATCTTGTTTCTTTCACAGTTTGAGTTTCGTTGCTTCGTTTGATTTGATTCTTTTTGCAAACCAGAGTTCTTAAGTTGAACTTTCTGGTTAGATCTTTTTTATTTGAGTTTTGCCCGTGCTTCTAGTTGATTTCTTATTGTATGCTTTGTTTGTTTGTGATAGAGTACCCGGAGTGTGAAGCGTGCTACTACGAGTCTCTAGGTTTTGCGGATCATCAGCAAGGCAAGTAACACTTTGATCATACCTCTTTACTACCCAGTTTTTATTACATTAGATCAACCCTCAAACATTGCATGGTTAGGGTATGTTTAACATGTGGGTTTTGGGAAGTAGATGATGAGGTAGAACCTATTGCCCTGTTTTATTGGGAGTTACTTCTACGATATGCTTATATTGCTATGCTATGCTCGTAGACGTGGTTTGGGTGAGTGTATCCATGACAGTTGTGAGTATTGTTAATTAATGGTTAACTTAAGGTGGCTACTTCAATACACATCTGGGTGGATTGCTTGAGGCACCCTGGAGTACCCAGTGGTTGTCAGGGCACCTGGAGAATCTAGTGTTGTCCTAGGATATCCCGGAGTACCCGTGTGGTCATCCTACGGTCCGTCACCCAAGCTCAAAGGGATCATAAGATTATTCATGCTAGAAACTTCCGTGTGCAGCCACAAGCCAATATGGGCTCCGGCATAGTTGAGTAAGTTGCGTGAAGCTCTTGAAGAGGTAGACTAGCAGTTGTAGTGGGTTGTAGGTGGTACTGTCTATCCCGAGTAGAGAGTTAATGCTTCAGAAAGACTGTGTCTCGATACTACGACCATGGATGTATTCGAGTCTTGTGGGGAAAAGTGTGCAAACCTCTGCAGAGTGTACAAACTAATCATGGTTAACCGTGTCCCCGGTTATGGACATCTTGAGTATCTGGTTCTTGGATTATCATGTTGATCTCATCACTCTAAAATTAATGTGATTGGGTTTAATGATGATGCTTAATTGGGATTGAGTTGGAGGAACCTTCTCAATGTTTAATAACCACCATGATAGTTAAATAAAATTTATTCCTTTGTTGTAGGGGAAAATTGGCTTTATGCAAAACTGTAACCATAGAGCTTTCCACCAGCCATATATGCATGTAGTGATAGCATTTATTCTGTTCATTTCTCTATGTGTTACATTGCCAGCATATTCCATGTGCTGACCTGTTTCGGGCTGCAACATTTCATGTTGCAGACTTTTCAGACGACGAGTAAGGTGCCATATGTCATTGTCTTTCACTCAGCTATGTCGTTGGAGTTGATGGACTCACTTTATCTTCCAAGCCTTCCGCTGTTATTGTTTTTAGATGTCCTTAAGCCATATTATTGTAATAAGCTCTTATTTGAGACATTCGATGTAATAAGTGTGTGACTGAAACTCTGGTATAAATCCTCAAGTACTGTGCGTGTCAGCATTACCAATCTGGGGATGACACTGATGCACAAAGATCAGACTGTTTGAGGTCTGTTCTCTACAAGATGGTATCAGAGCACACGCTGACTGTAGGACACGACCACTAAGCTAAAACCCTAGATCACTACTCGCTTCCCATTTCTGACTCCTCTCCTTTTCTACTCTATAGATGGCGGATGCAAGGAACAAGTTCACCCAACCGGATGAAGATACACCTTTTGGACGACACTTGAAGGAAGTTACTAGGTACCTGAACATTGGAATACCAAGCTTCACCGGGACCTACATCGCCACTTTACCAGAGGAGGAGCGTTGGATGATTCGAGTTCAAATTCCAGGAAGGACGTTCATGCCAGTCACTGAGCCCATAGAGTTTTCCTTTGATGCACCAACCTGGAGTCTAGGAAAGAGCATGGCAGCCCACATCACCATGGGACGCATTGGAGAAGTTTACCACAAGGATCTCAAGGATACTATCTATCAGATTTGTGGGTGCTGAGATGAGCAATGGGAGATGATCAGCACCACACTACAAAAAAATACACTTCTGTGATGATACGTGTTTGTCACAGTAGGTCGCGTTTTTTGTCATGCATGTACATCCATGACGATTTTATGACAGAATCAAGATAGTCATACTTGTGTTGTCGTAGAAGTGTTCCATGACATTACCAAAATTATCATCACGGAAGTGTCCACTTCCATGATGATAAATTGCGCGTCACATAAGTGCTTTCGTCAAGGGTGACCGACACGTGGCATCCACCGTAATGGAACGCCGTTAAGCTATTGGGTTGGGTTTTGGATCTGATAACTCGTTAACAGCCCCGACCAATGGGGATTTTCCACGTGTAAAATCATCATTGGCTGAAGGAAACACGTGACGGCTCACCGTTGGGACAGATGTCATCCGCTCATTGGACCGAAGGCGCCTATGATACGGCGACATGTGGCACGGCCCAACAGAGGCCCATTACTGTAAAAAGGTTGGCTCGTTTGACTTAGTCAAAAGGTGGCGGGCCGGCCCATGGAAAGCCTGTTAACAGCATGTTCGCATATAGCCCATTTACAGCCCGCTAACCCAGGGCCCGTTACGCCCTATCTGAATTAGGCCCAGTAGCGTCATCTGGGTCGTCCAATATGATTCCAGCCCGTTTTAACTTCCGGCCCATGTGTGGCCCATGACTTTTTTCGGCCCATATGAGGACCTTTGTAACTCTTGGCCCATTAACGGCCCGTGGTGAAACTGGCCCGTAATGAACAGTGTATCACTTTATACCCATTAACGGCCCGTTATTCCATTGGGCCGTTTCCAGCCCAAGTTATCTTCCAACCTTCTCAGGGCCCATTGATTCTTGGGCTCATTTGCAGCATTCGGTTACATACAACCCGTTACTATCATTTTCTGCTTGTGGGCCAAATTCAGCCCGTCGTTACAGTCGGCTCGTTTGCGGACCGTTAATACGTTGGGCCGTTTTCATGTCAAAAAAACCCGTTGGGCTGTTTTCATAGAGTTATCAAATACGACCTATTAACGGCCCGTTATGGTCCACGAATAGTACGGCCCATGATTGGCGAAATGATGATACGCCCCGTAGAAGGCCCATGGATCCTACGGCCCGTATGAGGCCCATGGATAGCACGGCCCGTATGAGGCCCATGGATAGTACGGCCCGTAGAAGGCCCGTATGGACCGTAGAAGGCCCATGGACCCTAAGGCCCGTATAGAAGGCCGATGGATCCTATGGCCCGTATAGAAGGCCAATGGATCCTACGGCCGGACTAAGGCCCATGGATCATACAGCCTGCAGGAGGCCCATGGTTACAACAGTCCGTGTGTTGCCATGATTATTTTGGCCTAGTTACCAAAAATAGGCTATTGTGGCCACTAGAAAAACACAAAAAAAGAACTGCAATGACTAGAAGCAAACAACTAAACAAGACAATAAGGAAATAAATGAGCAAGCAATTAACGCTAGCCTATTACCGCTATTACACATATTACATCCACTGGGCATCAAAGTTCGTCGCCAATGCAAATATAGGGAACAAAGAAGCACATTACATACACCGGCCGTCAAAATTGGCCACCAATGCAAATAAACGCGATAGCAAAACAAGAGCATAACTAAAACAACTTCAGAAGAGCTCAAGAAACATTATCCTGGGTAGCCACCATGCTGGCAATAAGCTCAGGAAGCTGATTAGCTTTGTCCTGTTTGGCGCTAAAATCCTCCAACGCTTGCTATTGCACCAGAAAGTATGCATCTGAATGCTCTAGGGACTTCCGCAGTCCTTCCGCTTCTTGTTGTAGCACAACTGATCGATGTCTTTCAGCTTGTAGTTCAGATTCAAGAAACCAAACTGATTCAGACAGTGAGTTTGAATAGCTTGTGCAAGCGGTAGTGGCCAGTAACTCGAACACTAAACCAATACAGGACTTTAGGGTTGTCTCGCTGTCTTCAAGATAGTCTTCCTTAGCTGTTTTATCAGCTTTGTTGGAGACCAACAAGGATGTATCACTATCCTGAACCTTATCTACATTACTTCATTTACCATTGCTTAATAAGGCACTCTTCCCCAATATTCTGTCAGCATTCTAAAAGAAGAAACAAGCAGACACATCACAAGTTTAGCATGTACTAGTATATGAAACTCATTTCGGTGAACCAGTTCATTAGTAAGGTGGACAGGATTAAACTACCAAGTCTTCTATTGCCAAGTACTAGTACATAATAAAAGCATCAAACAAACATATATCTATGTCCTATGGTCACTGCATTGTCTTGCCAAATCAAAATAGAGACACGGTTCAAATCACATCAGTTCAAGACAAAGCAGCAGTGAAAGAATACAAAGCATAGGAAACTACACGGCACAACAAGATTTCAGATGGGTACCATGGGTCTACATGTACAACAACACTATTGGCTCTATTGTGATGCTAGTAATGTGCATGATATGAAAGTCAATTGTATACACAATTGAAATTGAAATCAATAGAGCTATTGATAAGAGCAAACATGTTAAAGAAACATGCTGCACATACTTGCTGTGCCATTGGAGTTTCGATTGGATCCTTCAATTTAAAAATAAGTTTGTATGAGTAAATACAGTGATACAAGAGCAAAGCAATCATAGTTAAAAAAGGCGCGCCTAGGCCCTAGGTGTTGGCAAAATGCATTGCGCATAACTACACTTAATCTGTGCATAACTGTGCATAAGCATGCGCTTTGGTCAGTAAAGCACAAGGCGGTGGCAAAACGCACAATTAACGCCTAGCGCTTTTTTGAACTATGATAGCAATGGAATCTTAAATTAGAACAGTTGTTCTTCAGGTTTAGGCACTTGTTCTACGCGAACAGAGTACAGTAAGACGCAAGAATATATTACTTAAAAATTGAAAATGAGCTCATAGACCTTACCACATTCTTGGTTCGGGACCAGTACAGAACAAGGCATTCCCAATCATCGTCCAGTAAGTGTGTCTCAGGAGAACGTAAGGGAATTTGATGAGTTTCTTTGCCGGTGAAGTACGTTAGGTAATTCCGATACTGCCACCAAGAATTCTTGAAGATAGTAGAGCTATTAGCACATGTTACCTCATCCTGAGTTTCCAAATCAGTCCTTCTCTATAGAGAAAAATGGGAAATTTTGCTGTATTATAACCATCATGGAGGTAGGATGTATGGGACGAAGCAAAGTAATTGCCATGAATAACATTACTTACACATAACTCCTGGACAAACACCTGCAACTGGCATTTTCCTTCATCTTCAGTATAATATTTCCAAGATGGGAAGATATGCACATACGATTTAACAACATCAAATGCGATAGATGCTAAAATACGACTAGCTGGTTGTGCTTCCTCCACAGGAATAGGCATACTAACTGGTGGAGTTGGTGTTCGCTGTGATAGTACTGGCCCTTTGGGCACTGGAGCAGCCTTACTAACTGCTCTTGTTTGGGAGCTCTGTGGTGGAGATGGTGCCGTGCCAACAGGAACTGGGTTACTATCGGCTGGGGTTGGGGTTAGATTGGGTGAAGCTAGTTCTCTGTCCATCGCAGTAGGGGTACAATCTGCGAGAGTTTGGGTTATCTGTGGTAGGGCTGGTTCTTGTGCATGTACAACCGGGGTGCTATCTCCACCAAGAGGTAGCACTATTTTATTTTAAGACCGTGTTTTTAGCCCGCTAGATACTGGCATCACCCGCTCCAATTCAAATGGCTGGTAAATAGAAAACATAGTTGAACGTACAGACATTGTATGAGAGACAGATGCGATAGATAGTGTGGAAAAAAGAGGGCATGAAATAGTTGACATGTATATTGTTTAACTAAAACGGATAGCATGACATAATTTCACATATATGATGTCTATCTAAACTGGATAGCATAGCATAACATAATTCAAAGATATGATGAATAACTAAACAGGATCGCATGACATAATTCACCTACATGTTATCTAAGTAATCAGGATTGCATCATTTAATTCACATATGTGATTTATATGCTAAACAGAGGGCATTCGATATGATGTCTGAACTAAGAACATGGTGTTGAATATTGTGTATATGATGTCTAAACTATGCAATGCAATACACCGTATGCATGATATGAGCAGTATAACCGTGCCAAGTTAGAGCATACACCTCAGTGGGGGAATAGGACTGGTCATCTATCTCTGAATCCATCTTTGAGGAGCTATCGGGACCCAACAAGAGATCTGCTTCGACAGGTAGCACTGTCTGCTCTGAAGGCCTTGTTTTCACTCCAGATTTTTCCATCTCCCACCCGAATGGCTGATTCACACAAAGAGTAGTTTAATGTACAAACATTGTCGACAAATGGAAATGTAATGAAGAAAAGGATGGGCAAGATATCATTCAAATATATGATGCCTGGTTAAACAAGATGGCATTGCACATTTCACATATATTATGGCTGGCTAAAAGACATGAGACTGCATAATTCCCATATATGATTAGAAACTAAACAGGTGACATTACAGAACATGTCTAAACTAAGTAGATGACATATATGATGTCAAAAGTAGGCACTGCAATGCAGCAATATGCATGATATGACTAACATCATCATGCCAAGGTAGAGCAAACACCTTGGGAGGTAAATAGGAGTGGTCAGCGGCGTCTGAATCCGCCTCAGAACAGATATCTTCCTCTGGATTACAATCTGGAGAGGGGTGGGGAGGGTTTGCCATTGAACCCACCATGGAGCGATGTCTGCATGACATTGTATTGCCGCGCAAAACTCTTCTCTTTTTCTCTACATGTTCACCATGACTGTGTACAATATCTGACATGCATACGAAAAAAATATGGTGAGATTATGTAAGGAGAGCATGCAGAAATTTATAGTGATGGTAACAACCAGTGGATTGATGTTTTTCTGTTGAACCAAAATAGCCCTAATGGATCGACGTGAATGTATAGTAATAAGTGATGCAACAAGTGTACAACCTCTTTGCCGTAGCCGTGTCGACCTCAGCATCATTGGGTTGGTCGCTGAAGCAGTTGAGGCAGAGGTGGCTGTCGAAGGTGTGGAGGAAGATCTGAGGAATCTGTAGACGGCGTCCAGGGCACTGCTCTGTTGTGATGGATCGTTCTATCGTTGGAGCAGCTCCGGTGAGCCATAAGACGTCAAGGCTGAAGCAGCACAAGACAGACATCGTCAAGCTCAAGTGGGGTTCTAATAGCATCTCCAATAGATGATGTAAAATGGATGTAAAATTAACATCACCAAAAACAACCTGACTACAACAGATGAGGTAAAAACTGTTGACTCTGAACTTAACTATCGAAACTGAAATTTACTGTGGAATCTGAATGCTATTGTCGAAACTGAACGCAATGGTAGCAGAGAGGCACTTGACATGTAATTTAGGGAGGGCCTGTAGTTCATCTTCAACATGCACCCCCCTGAGCTGCCAGCCACCACTGGCCAAACCACCGGCCCCAGCGCCGCCTCGCCGCCCCGAAACAACTCGCCACCGCCGCCCCGGCCAGCCCTCCAGGCCCCCCACCCCCACCCTAAACACTAAGATAGATAGTGGGGTACCTCTCCGGTGAGCCCCCGTCCCCGCTGTGGGTGGTTCTTCCTTAACTCCGGCGAGCCCCCCCCCAACCCCTGAAAATCGACTGACCCAAAAGTCGATTCAGTCGACTGAAGTGTGGCTTAATCGGAGCAGAGAAGCAGCACGAGCGAGGGGGAGAGCAGCAATAGCAATTGGGCGAGCGAGCGAACGAGCGAGAGCTGGAGCAGCAGCAACAGCGCGAGTGGTCAGCGGCGTCTGAATCCGCCTCAGAACAGATATCTTCCTCTGGATTACAATCTGGAGAGGGGTGGGGAGGGTTTGCCATTGAACCCACCATGGAGCGATGTCTGCATGACATTGTATTGCCGCGCAAAACTCTTCTCTTTTTCTCTACATGTTCACCATGACTGTGTACAATATCTGACATGCATACGAAAAAAATATGGTGAGATTATGTAAGGAGAGCATGCAGAAATTTATAGTGATGGTAACAACCAGTGGATTGATGTTTTTCTGTTGAACCAAAATAGCCCTAATGGATCGACGTGAATGTATAGTAATAAGTGATGCAACAAGTGTACAACCTCTTTGCCGTAGCCGTGTCGACCTCAGCATCATTGGGTTGGTCGCTGAAGCAGTTGAGGCAGAGGTGGCTGTCGAAGGTGTGGAGGAAGATCTGAGGAATCTGTAGACGGCGTCCAGGGCACTGCTCTGTTGTGATGGATCGTTCTATCGTTGGAGCAGCTCCGGTGAGCCATAAGACGTCAAGGCTGAAGCAGCACAAGACAGACATCGTCAAGCTCAAGTGGGGTTCTAATAGCATCTCCAATAGATGATGTAAAATGGATGTAAAATTAACATCACCAAAAACAACCTGACTACAACAGATGAGGTAAAAACTGTTGACTCTGAACTTAACTATCGAAACTGAAATTTACTGTGGAATCTGAATGCTATTGTCGAAACTGAACGCAATGGTAGCAGAGAGGCACTTGACATGTAATTTAGGGAGGGCCTGTAGTTCATCTTCAACATGCACCCCCCTGAGCTGCCAGCCACCACTGGCCAAACCACCGGCCCCAGCGCCGCCTCGCCGCCCCGAAACAACTCGCCACCGCCGCCCCGGCCAGCCCTCCAGGCCCCCCACCCCCACCCTAAACACTAAGATAGATAGTGGGGTACCTCTCCGGTGAGCCCCCGTCCCCGCTGTGGGTGGTTCTTCCTTAACTCCGGCGAGCCCCCCCCCAACCCCTGAAAATCGACTGACCCAAAAGTCGATTCAGTCGACTGAAGTGTGGCTTAATCGGAGCAGAGAAGCAGCACGAGCGAGGGGGAGAGCAGCAATAGCAATTGGGCGAGCGAGCGAACGAGCGAGAGCTGGAGCAGCAGCAACAGCGCGAGCGAGCGAGCGAGAGCCGGAGCAGCAGCAGCAGATCCGGCTGGTATGGACGCTGCCGCCGAAGGGGCCTCGCACTAGGGGAGAGCCGCCATGGAGATGTCGCCCGCGGCGCTGGCTTCAAGGTAGCCGCTCCATGGGAGTGCGGGATGGAGCACCGTCGGCGCCGGGAGGTCGAGTTAAGGAGAAGGTGTGATGCGATAAGTGTACAACCTCTTTGGTGGTGCCGAGTAGGCCTCAGCTTCATCCGAGGAGTCGGTGAGGATGTTGCGGTTTCAGTGGAGCAGGTTAAGGCGGCGCTGTGGGGATGGAGCAGCCTCGATAGACGAGGCGATTGTCGGAGCATCTCCTTGGAGGTGGAGGACGGGGCGGATGAACAGGCGGGACGGCGAGAGGGACGACGGATCCTCATCTGGGGAGGTGGATGAGGGACGTCGAGCTGTTGCGGTGGACGACACCGTCGGGGAAGCGGCTCCGGCTGAGTACCGGTGACGTGGCGGACGGAGGAGGGTGGGGTTTCATGGCTGGAGCGGAGAAGTTATGGAGGCCTGGGATTTCGAATGGCGAAAAGGGGGCGATGGGAGAGGGTGAAGCATGACTTAGGGACGTGCTTGTCCAAAATGTAGGGTGTGTTACAAAAGTACCCCCCACCGATTTGAACTAGCTGCCCTTTCGGCTCAGGGTTACAAGGGGGATTTCGCGTGTCGGGATTTGGCAGCTGGAGGGAGTTTTCGCGCGCGTTGTAATTTCAGATAGCAAGGCGCAGGTTGTGAAGGCACTAGTTTTGGGAGCACGATATCTGAATTTTCGGGATATAACTAGACGCGGGTTGAATTTTAGGGACAAGCCTAATGTGTAGTAATATTGTACTTGTACGTACCAAATCAATTCG
This sequence comes from Triticum dicoccoides, assembly GCF_002162155.2. Lineage (NCBI taxonomy): Eukaryota > Viridiplantae > Streptophyta > Magnoliopsida > Poales > Poaceae > Triticum > Triticum dicoccoides. The sequence goes on from NC_041383.1 coordinate 191,482,118, forward strand.
CACTTCCCTCAACCAAAAAGAAAACGAAAAAAAATAAAACTATTCACACCACACAAAGAGAGAGTCTTGCCCCATTTTACTATACAAATGCTATTCAAAGCTACTCCCTCCTTCCATCTATATAGGGCCTAATGCATTTTTCTATGCTAACTTTAACCAAATATTAGAGCAATGATATATGATATGCAACTTACACAAAGCACACTGTTAAATTCGTCTGTGAAAGGTTCTTTCAATGATATAATTTTCACATTGTGCATGTCATGTACTATTAATCTTGTCAATAGTCAAAGGCGGTCTTAAAAAACTCATTACACCCTATATAGATGGAAGGAGGGAGTATCAATCCATGTTATGTCTGATTAATTTTTTTTATTGTTGTATAATGCATGTAACCTACTCATACCAACATTTTGGTGCATTCCAAATGTCTATACTACCGCTGCAATTCAAACTAAATTTGAATTCGTTTCTCTATTTCAATAAGAATCTACAATCATGATTGTTGCCAACTTCAACCATCATAGTTTCCTTGCTATCCGCCAGATATAAATCGGATGGCCTATAATGCAGGATGGCAGGCACACCATCATCAACAACTCTGTTTTTTTATAAGAGTAGAGATAAAATATATTAAATTTAGTATAACATGTTCATAACCACACCATGTGTATCACCGTTATATATATTCACACATGCGTCAGTTTGAAACACTATGATAAATTCTTCAAATATCCGAATTCACTTTTTATAATGAAGTATATATGATCTCTATTCGTCTTTTATACCCACACAACCCTCTTATCTTTGTAGCTAGCGCTAACTTTCTCTTGTGCATGCACACGCCCGCATCCCTCTCACCCTCCCTCAGCATTCTCTAGCTCCATCGCGCAAATTCGTCTTTTCACTTTAGGTCGTTCACCCACGGTGTGTGTAGGCCCCCCAACTCCTTCTTTATGGCACACATCGATCGATACGCCTCTCTAGCCAGGTGTGCCTAGCACAAACACAAGCTTCCCCTCTTCTCTTGTCACCGTCCATGCCTCACTCCCACCACTCTTTTGATCATTCTCGTACTCGCACACTCCTCCCCCTCGATATAGTATGCCTCTCGTACCACCTCCTACATGCATCCCTCTCTCTCTATCCTTCTCCTCGTGCCCCATTTGCTTCTAACACACACATGCATGTATACCGATCGATCTCCCAACATATACCTAGATCGACTTTAACTACCCCCCCCCATCGATCGACTTACCTCACAAGTTATGTCTCTCCTTTCTCTAACAAAGGGCGATTGATCTTCCTATGTAGTTACGTCTGCTTACCACAGCCACATCGTCCCCCCTCATCATTCGTGCATGCCTCCTGACCCATCTCTCACACGCACGTGCACAAATAAGAAGCAACCATCTCCTCTCTTATTGATATTGCGGGCGTGCCCTCCGTTTGTCTAGCAAGCCTATCCCACCATTTGTTAGAAGCAACTCCACTACCACCCCCTCCAACACTCTAGCTCTATCTCTCCCAACCTTATTCCTCTCCTGCACATATGCATGGATGCCGATCGATCTCCCTTAATACATGAGGCAGATCGATCTCCTTAATACATGAGGTAGGCCTCTCTCCTCCTCCACACATATACCAGCCATTGTACCTCTATAGTTAATTAGGCCTCCCTCTTCCCCCACCACACACTGATAGTCGAGCGTTGCAGGTAGGTATCCATGCCACAGAGACAAACTGCACATGTCCCCTCTCACGTTCCAGTAGGCCAGCCACTCTATATCTGTGACGTGGGCACACACAAATTCGATGGCACTCTTTATCGATCGCGCGCGCGCACACACACACATCATCCCTCTCTTCTATTCTATGGACACCTCAAGCTGATGATACCTCCACTCTCTTCTAGTGGATCGCCCCCTCTATATATATGTTATATCCAGGACTCTATTTCACACACATTGCATATGTTACATTT
>NC_041383.1:191484193-191518048 GCF_002162155.2 Triticum dicoccoides
AAAACTCTCAAGAACCCACACACTATATCTCTCTAGGTTTGTATCTTTCTCACACAACCCCACGTAGGTGGTGTACGTATACAAGAAGAGAATAGGTGCACCGTGCATGTACTCACACTTCGTCCCCAGCCACACCCGCGCGGGTACACGGTGGAGCTCATTTCTTTACGAAATGGCAGCCCACGTGCTAATTTGAACGCCTGTAGCGGTTATTTACCTAGGGAAGTCGTGTACCACGCGTGCACGAAACAAAGTTCGACTTAACGCGTTGCCGCGTTATTTTTAAATAAAGTTATAGCGCTCAATGGCACGTACATAGAATATAAAATGATTTTTGTGGAGAAAAAGGTAGTCCGCTCACTATATACAATGGAGCCTGCCTGCCTGGTTTGTTGCTCTTCAAAGTATCTCACACAAGGCTGTGGTGGCCTTTCTCTCTCTCTCTCCGTTGGTCACTGATCCGGCTGCATCCCGTCCGCTGGGGGAAAGGGAGTGTTGTGGCCTCTCTCTCTCTCTCTCACCATTGATCACTGATCCGGCCGCATCCCGTCCGCCGAGGGAAAGGGAGGAAGTGCATCGTTTCTCCGTTTGATGGCGCCAAGGCAGCACGTCCCGATCTGCGGTACACGCTATTCTCTCTGACCAAGCTCCGGCGCGGCAGGGCCTACGCCACGTGCTCGCAGATTCCGGCCGCCGCTGCTCACCTAGTTACATCCGGACGACCTCCAGGTATCCCCTGCAGCCTTGCTCCACTGCTCGTCTTCCCACGTCGCTGCATGTGGATCTTCCATAGTTCTTTGCCCAAAACATAACTCGTCCAACATACTTTCCATATTGCATTCTCGTCCTCACACCGTTTTAGACAAACACAACCGTGTTGTTATCTTCCCTTAGGACAAGGAATATGCTTCTTTTTTGTTGTTGCATGTGTCATCAACTGTTATTGGCCAGTAATTGTTTCCTTTCTACCTCTTTTTTGCAAACAGGGCTATCCGTTTCACCTCGTTGCTATTGCGACCTTTTGGTGAACTGCACAAATCACTTTTTTCTTAAGAGTGTTTTGTGCAGTTGTACTAAAATGTCACACGGGCAACGTCTCCACATTTCAGTGTGACCGCACAAAGGGAGATTGGTTTTGCTCTATCCTCCTCATCCAACTCCGAGCCTAATCTTCTCCAACTAGTTAGTCTTAAGAGAGACTGCAAAGGTGACCGGCTTCTATTTGTGTGTTTATTGTTTCATCAGCAGTCCTCTATTATCGTAATCACACTTAATATCTTTAGAACAGGGACGCTCCGCTCTATTTTAGTGGAACTGCACAAAATGATCGGAATGTTGCATGCTCCAGACAGCTACTTTTTTCCCAACATGCCTTGTTGATTTAGACAAAGCTGGGGGACGTTGCTGCCAATGAAAGCATGGATCAATTTTAATTTAACACCTTCTCACAACTCTGTCTTCAGTTGTGATGTAATTATTAGCTCTGATCTGCTAATAATTGACATGCATTAGCATGGAAGTTAGTTTTTTATTGTTTCTGAAAGAGCATCGATGGCAAGACACGCGAAACAAAAGCTGAAAGCTCACACCATTGTACAATTTCATGTCGCTGGAAAATTATTTGTATAGTACGTCAATTATGTAAACAAATGATGGAAGCTTGATAGCATTGCCAGAATCCTCTTCATCATCCGGGTCCATGTGCGATGCACAAAATTATACTCCTTTGTTCCTAAATATTTGTCTTTTTACAAATTTCAAACGGACATATTTTAGAGTGTAGATTCACTCATTTTGCTTCGTATGTGGACTCCCTCCGTTCCTAAATATTCTATTCATATTTCTAGAGATTTCAACAAGTGACTACATACGGAGCAAAATGAGTGAATCTACACTCTAAAATATGTCTATATACATCTGTATGTGCCAGTCCATTTGAAATCTCTAAAAAGAAAAATATTTGAGTTGTCACTCGTTGAAATCTCTAGAAAGACAAATACTCCGGAGTATATTTAATAACAGAGGAGGTAGTGCACAACCGCATGGGAGACTCAGCCCGGTCGTTGCGCCGCATTAATAGTGAGTAATGACCAGTCAAATGATAAGCCCCACCTTTCCCACTATAAGTTGCTCTGAAGAAGCAACCATCAATACCCTCTTCTTTGAATCCGCTCATACTACTCCATCCGTCACTGTTTATACAGCTCGCTTCAGAAAAAAGAAAAAAATCTATGGGACCAAGGCGACTAGCGATCGGCCTAAAAAACAGCATTGGTAGTTATAGCACGGTGTCTATTACTAGAGGGAATAATGCGTACACACATGCATGCAGTGCTTCCACCCCGGGTACACACATTCATGCACTTACTCCACTCCGTAGTAGTACGGTACATGGAGAGAAAATTGTGGACTTGATTGCGGTTACCACGCCATAATTAATTGAGCATTAAACCAAACGCGTCTAAAGTCTCTCTGGTGGTGGAAATGCATTGAGAGAAATGCATCATCATGAAGCGCGCCCTGTAAACTGTGACGGAGGGAGGAGTAGTATGAAGGTGAAAAACCAAGTACGCGTGTGGCCAGTCGGTCAATGCACCTCCTCTTGGCATATCACTGACATGTGAGACAGGAGTGTGAGCAAACCAATCTCAATTGACGGCAAAGAGCCAACCCGCCGTTCTTTGAGAGAGACGAGGAGCGAGAACACACAGACGGGCTCGCACGGAGGCCAAGATATATTCGAGCATGGTTGGTTGATCGATATCATTCATTACATGTTGGGCTGCCATTTTCCGCCCTTCTCCGGAATGAACGTGTACTTTATCAGAGATAAAAAAGAAGAGTACAGACGCTCCACCATGCGGTTCTAGTAGTAGTACTACTCGTACTACTACGCTTGGCTCTTCGCCTCTTCGTGAAGTCGAACAATGATGGTACTCCGCATGTTGGGTACAACAGTGTATGCCTCTGACAATCTGACACCGAATGGACTAATGCATGTCCACCGAGGGTAGGTTGCATTAGTCAAAAGGCGTAAGCGAGCTTCACCTTGTCCTGCAAGATTCTCCTTGTTCTGTGAGTTGACGGGACACACCAAAAAGTAGTGCTAGTCCATACTCCCTCCTTTTCGGTTAATATGGCTTAATCTTTTTGCGGGTAAATGAGAGAGCTTTATTCATATATAAGCATTCTTAGGATGATCAGCCAAGACACTGGTCACTAGGAAGCGAGGTACCCCGAAAAAAAGAAGTAGGAAGCGTGGTGTTTCATCAAGCCAGCTCTCGGCCACATTCAAAGTGCAGCAAGCATGGTTCGCACGAAGATGCGCCGCGAGGTTTGCTGACCTGTTTACATGCTGAATAACAAAAAAAGAGGAAATATTATCGAGCGCTACTATTTGTAACAATATATGAGCCAAAATTAAGCGAGAATTGCGGCGAGTGTTCCACGCAGTCAACTTCCATTATCACATGCGAGAACCCTCGAAGAGAACCAAATGTGTTGAAGATTGCTTTATCACACTTTAAAATTATAATAAGAGTGCAGACGCTCCTCCATTCGGTTCCTATTATTAGTATAGTATATACCTTTATAGACTATAGTAGTAGTACTAGTACTAGTAAACTTTGCGCTTGGCTGTTCGCCTATTCGGGAAGTCGAACAATAATAGCACTAGTAGTATAGTGTATGCTTCTGGCAATCTGACACCAAATTAACTATTGCACGTCCACCGCCTGAGCGAGGGAGAGCTTGCATTAGTGAAAAGTTTCTCCTTGTCCTGCGAGCCACCGCGCCCAAGCTTCTCCCGTCCTGCAACCTTCTCCTTGTTCGGCAAGTTGACAGGACACAACAAAGTAATGCTAGTCCATACTTCCTCCTCTCCAGTTAATATGGCTTAATTTCAAACGAGATAAATACATTGTCTGTCATTGTATATTTGTAAAAATGCGGTCAGTGGACTTCATAATACGCTCATTGCGCTCAATATATATATATATATTCCGGTGTTTATACGGTCACTAGCTCAGCCTGACTGAGTATGTGTGTGCATGGATGTGTAGGTTGAGCACTTGAGCGTGACCGTGTGTGTTCTGTCGTGTGCTCGGACATGCATGCATTAGGGCGTCGCGCGCGTTTTTGCGTCCATGTGTACATGTGACTGTTGCATACACGTAGGGGGAGTACGTGTAGGGGCCACTAAGGAGCATTCAAATCACACAGTAAGTTAGTCGGAAGAAGCAACCATCATTTCACTCTTGAATGACACGTACGCAATATAAAATGGTTGATATGGAGAGAAAAATAAAACCACTATATATACACTAGCAGGAACCTAAGCTACAAGCCTGCTTGCTTAGGTTTCTCTCTTCACAAGCATAGAACGACGGGCCTGATCCCACAGCTGGGGGAAGGAACAATGTTCTGCGTAGACACGGTCGACATCGACGAGGGAGAAAACCCACAGTCGGTGCGTCCCAATCGGGGGTCACCGCGGTATGGGTCGATGCCGCGTCCCAACCGCCCTTCTAGCTACAGCCCGACGTCCCAGGTAGTCCATCTTCCTTTTGGAGCCGGCTTGCTCCACTGACGTAACTCCATCTCCATGTCGATCTTCCTCTTCTTTCTCTACTTCTACCGGCTTCTACTTGTGATGAGTTTATGTCTCATGAACTAGTGCCAGTACTATTATTCTAATCACACTTCTTCAATATATTTTCCATCAGGGATGCTCAGGTCGATTTTAGTGGAACTGCACAAAAGCATTGTATGATCCGAGGGTGCCAGCCGTCTTTCCTTCTACAGGTTCTACCTGGCCAGGAAATTAAATCATGTTTACGGCTTAAGGTTTAAGTCGTAGTGACCACATCAGTAGTTTTTCTTTCGTACATGCTCTCACAACTTTTTTCTTTAGTTGTGAAGTAAATATTGGCTATGATCTGTGAATCATTGAGATGCATCAGCATGCGTGTTAGTTTTCCTTTGTATTTGATGGAATGTTGTAACGGGGCAACCTTGGAATAGGAATGAAAATGGAGTGGAAAGTTTCCGTTTTTCTGGAGAAAAAATGGAAATGGAGAGAAACCAACGTTTCATTTTGTTGGATCGCGCCATTGAGAAAAACCAACGTTTAAATCACGTCTGTCATGTTCGTGTCTCACCCACCTCCACGGCTCGACCCCACACGGTCGCACGGCATGCCACTCACCGCAAACCGAGTATATGATAACGTTCCTGCCTGCTTGTCGATGGATCGTGCCATGGAGTACTAGCACTACTGGAAGAGATTGACGAGTTGGGGGAGGACAGCTAGCTGTAGCACAGACTCCCAAGAACTTTTTACATGCATGTTGTAGCCGGCTATTGCGACCTTTGAAGGCGGAGCAGCCGCGTGCACCCGGAAGCGGCGTGGGCGACGCTCTCTCGGCCGGCGTGCCACTTCAATGCCAGCGCCAGTGAGAGGTCGCGTCTGCTCTGGCCGGACATGAATGCGGCACTGACCGTTTTGGGTGGGAAGCACGCGCGGGTGATGAAGAGGGTTGGGGTTGGTCAGGACCGGCCGTGGCAGCGGTCCGGACGTGCACAAACAAGAGATGATGTACGTTAATATTGTCACATATATAATTAACAACGCAAATAATGTGCCAGTTGGACAAATATGATTGGAGATGGAGATGGAAATGGAATTTTACGTAAACACGGATATGCATGTCTATGTCTATGTGTGTGTGCGCGACGACTCTCGCGACCTGGAAGCGGGGGCGTGTTTTTGATCGAGTTTTCTTTCCTAGTACGTTAGAAAATTAGTTTGTCTAATTCACATCTAGATGTTATTTAAGGATATCACGTCTAAGCTCCCACAACTATATAATGTAGCAACAAGAAACAAAAAAACTAGGACAAAAAAATAGACCACAAACAGAGTGGACATCAACTTAGATGTGACATAACTATGTCACATCTAGATGTGTCCTAGACAAACCCTTAAAAAATTGTCCACCAGTTTTCGTTTCTTTTTTCCGGGAACACGCGTATTCTATTTAAAACCACTGCTATGGAGAGATTTTTTTACTCCATTATAGCCTCTTGTTTGATAGAGTTTCTCGCGTCTCGCTCTCTCACCCTCTCCATATCAAAACAAGATGACAGTGTCCACTCTATCTCTCTCCTCACCGGTGGTCACAGATCCGGCCGAATCCCGTCCGCTACGGGAGGTGAGGAGGTGCAGCATTGACATTGTCGCCGTCGGTGACGGAGGAAACCGATGCGCACCGTCCTCTCGGAGCCGACGCTGGCGCGGACGAAGATCCTCTGCGCCCTTGTTCGCTGCCGTCGTGTGGGCAGATCCCTCCCGCCCGCCTAAACGACATCTCGCCCACCTGAGGTATAACTTCTTGTACTGGTCCAACTCCCCAAGTCGTTGCGTGCGGGTTTTCTTCTATGCGACTACTCCCCAGCTCCCCAGGCATAGTAGCTAGGGTTCGTCTGCTGGTCCAACATCACCTACTAGTACTATTATAGAGGAAATGCCACTCGAAAAGTTGTCCTGATTTATGCCTCGGTGGAGGTATACATGTTGTTTCGACAAAAAGTACATGGTGGTTGTGCGATCATTGTCCATATGGTGGTAGTACTATCACTAGTTAAATGAAGAAATGCTTTCTTTCTCGGGTATCCTGGTTTAGTTCCCATCAAGATAATTATGATGCTTCTGTTTGTTGGTGTACTTTTCATTAATTCTTATTGACAATTGAGATGTCGTTGCTAACCCTTTTTATATTTTTGGAAACAGCGATGCGTGTCTCCATACCCGGGCATGTCTTCCTCAATTTTAGTGGAGCTGCACAAAATTGGATGGCCATTGTTGTTCCGCCTCACTGTCCTTTGCCACATGGTTCTTCCTTCCTCGAGCTTGATTACTGAGAAGAAACAGACCACAGTGAGGATTTGTCGAACTTCATAGGTGCCTCACCCAAACTTGAAGCCAAATGGATGATGCATCACCACGATGAGCTATCGATGCTCATGGTTCCGCCTCATGGTTGCGTTGGCTGGTGAAGCTGATCGATTTTCAATGAAAAACAAGTTGTCTTCCATCAGTGCTCTTTGGTTGTTACGCACAAAGATGATATCCTTTGTCAGTTCACCTTGGTTGCGTTGGAGACGCAATCGTCTTTCACGTTGGTGCAATTTTATCACACAATTGGCTATGAACCAAATGTTTCCTCGAAGAAGGATCGACGTTGGTACTAAGAGCATAAGTTTTGTATTGATTTCTAAGCCTTCTCACAACTTTGTCTCTAGCTCCCCTGTAATTTTATTTGTCCAGCTATTAACTTTGATTTAGAAAATGGTGTGGACTAAAAACCCGGATGGACGTAGTAGCCCTCCATTTTTATTTACTCCGCATATTAGATTTGACTGAAGTGAAACTTTGTAATACTCTCAAACCTTTCCGATAATTGAAATTAAAATTCTTTATTTGTACAGACTCTCACACGTTTCGAATAATTGGCCCATGTGTGGTTGTTCACTTAAGGGAGGGTAGTGTACCACACGTGAAGGACAGGAAGTGCGACCAGGACGCGCGGGCGTGGATCGTTAGTTCATCGGAAGTAGTACTAGTTTTCTTCAGTGTACATTAAATAAAGAGTTTCATTTCGTACTTACACAATTTAAAACGATTGTTATGGAGAGAATAAGAAAACCACTCCACTATATATTAGTCGTATACACGAGAGTACTATATGGACGCAGCTTCATTGACTTAGTGCACCTGCCTTTGGGTTTATGATAGGTGGGCACAAAATGTGGCTGGCTCACCTGTCATACAGCCAAAAGCAGGTGCAGTGAAGGCACTGGAGCTCAATTTGTACTACAGTAGTATATATATATAAGCGGGAGCCTCAGCGCTTGTTCGCTAGGGTTTGCACTCTCCACACGCTCGCCGCACTACATATATGTTACACGCTGGAGGCTCAGTGTTCATTTGCTAGGGTTTGCTATATTCACAGTCTCTCACCCTCTCTTCACCAGATCTAAACAAGATTGCGTTGGCCTCTTCTCTCTCTCTCCCCCTCACAGCTGGTGAAGGAGGCGTCTGTATCCCGTCGCACCAGGAAGGGGAGGAGGTGCAGCGTTCACTCTATCACCTTCGGCAAGGGAGGCAATCCACTGCCAGCTGCGCTGTTCTCTTTCACCCAGCGCCTGTGCGGGAGGGCCACCGACCCATTCTTCCTCACTACCGTACGTAGTGTGGGCAGATCTGGCCTCCTGCCGCACGCCTTGCCACATCCCGACGACCCTAAGGTATAAGTTTCTTTGAAACCGTCGGTTCTCTAGCTGCATGTGGATCTTTTTCAATCTATAGTCGAATCTAGGTCTTGGTTCAAAGAGGAAAGAAGGGTGCGGTGGGCTGGAGCAATAATCTAGGACGTGGTTCAATGAGGAAAGGAGGGGCGGAAAGTAGTACAGACTGGCTATCCAGCCGCTTTGTAGGTCGAAACGGGAAAAAGGGGTAACCCAGTACACACATCTGTAAGGAACCGATATCTTTGTTGAAAAGGGAAAGAAACTGGGGGGTCGGGTAGTTTGTGCAGGACTAGATTTGCTGCCCTCACATAGGAAGAAGGTTTAAAGAGAACAAATATGGGACCAACGCATATATGCTGCTTGGCTACATACTCTGCATCACCCATTTATACGTGTGGACGCACATGGTGCTGGCATGTCCCATACAGCTATTTTTCTATTGTTAATCTAAGAATGCCGCCGGAAAATTGAAGCAATGCCACTATTAAAAGTAAATTACATTTTTAACGAATGTTGTTTCAAGATAATGTCTCTGTTAATATGCATCAATGCAACCGTTTTAGAAATGCTATGATCCTACTTTGTTTTCCATCCAAGATAAAGTTACATGCTTCTTTTTGTCACCTTTTGTTTCATCCCCCTTTATCGGCAAGTAATTGTTTCCTTTTTTGCCTTTGTTAAAACATGGGTACCGATTCAACTTGTTGCTATTGCGATATTTTGCTTCGCTACTCGAAACTCTTATGTTTTAAGAGTGTTTTGTGTAGTTAACTTGAATGTCACACCGGTGACTTTGCTTAATTTTGGTGGAACTGCACAAAAGGAGATCGAGATTTGTTTCCAGTCTTCGTGGCGAGTTGTTTCAAATCTTGGTCTCATCCACATGATGTGCAGGGTGCTTTGAGATGTTGTGCTACTCCTTTTGGTACTGTTTTAAATAAATGTTGAATTGAAGCTATATTGTATTGTTGTCTTTTCCAATTAAGTAGTGAACAAAAATGGGACCAACCCAGACATGATGCTTGTTGCTTTGTTACAACAAATTCAGCATCACCCCCTTTATAAGCCAGTAATTGATGCCACTCTCAGAATTAACTACTGAATCTTATTTCAAAACTGCAACACTTGTTAGGGATTGGTGGGATTACCATTTTTGTGGCCGCATGTTTCATCCTCCTTTATTAGCCAGTAATTGATTCCTTTTTTGCCTTTGTTTAAACAGGGATATCTATTCAACTTGTTGCTATTGCGACATTTTTCTTCTCTACGCGAAACACTTTGCTTGATTTCAGTGCAATTGCACAAAACGAGATTGGATTTCCTATTCGTGTTGGCAGATTCGTATTTTATCTTGTCCGTCTCATGAAAGGTCAGTACAGGCCTTCATCCACATGATTGTGCAGTATGCTTTGAGATGTTGTACTACTTGTATTGGTACTGTTTTAAATAAATGTTGAATTGAAGCTATTGTATTGCTGTCTTTTCCCATTAAGTGGTGAACAAAAATGGGACCAACCCAGACATGATGCTTGTTGCTTTGTTACAACAAACTCTGCATCAACCCCTTTATAAGTAGATGGAAGCACATACTGTTGTTGCGCCCACTCTCCCGTGGAACTGTTTATGCTTTTCGTTAATCTAGTGCCACCAGTAAAATTAAGCAATGCCACTCTCAGAATTAATTAACTGCTGAATCTTAGTTCAAAACTACAACACTTGTTAGGAATGGTACTATCCTGCTTTGTAGTTCTTTCTACATGTTTAACCAAGGTATTGTTAAGATAATGTCTCTGTTAAAATGAATCAGTTGCATTGTTTTAGGAATGGTACTTTTCTGCTTTGTCGTTCTTTATATATGTTGAAACAAGGCATTGTTAAGATAATGTCTCAGTCAATATGAATGAATCACACTGATGGAGAATTGCTACGCTCCTGCTTTGTTTCCCATTAAGATAAAGTGGATCAGTAGATGCTTTTCTTCTGGGAGTACAAGTCATCAACCGTTATTTCTCAGTAATTGTTTCCCTTATACCTATTGTTGCTTAAAGGCATATCAAAATGAAAGCTCGATTTTATTCCGACTTTGATTTTAGTTGAACTGCACAAAAGGAGCCAATGTGTCCAAGGTAATCTGCTGCATTACTGGGTCCAGTTGGTCGTTCCACTTTGCAGAAAGAAGCAGTCACTGTTTGCGCTACATTACAGAAGGAATGACCGAGAAGCTTTACAGAGTATTATTAGACACCGGTGACATGACTAGTCTGCAGAGAGCATTGGCAATTTAACAACACATGGAGTGCCCTGGGCAAAATGTGCCCAAACAAGTACAAGAAGCTACGACAGGACTGCATGATCATAGGCATTACATATTTTGAATGGGAAAAGCTTGTCAAAGTTTAATCATTGATGTTAGCAAGAAGACATTAGTTTAATATATTGGAATTGGAAACCTTGTCAAAATTTGCTCATTGATGTTAGCCGGAAGACATGCATTTGATATTTTTGAGTGGGACGCCCTTGCAGTGAGCAGCGTCGAGTGTTTTTTCCTATTCCTATGTTCAGTTTAGAAGTAAATAGTTACTCTGGTGAGATATTCCTGTGTTAAGAGTTTGTTCTGAATATTGTCTATGTAATGCCAGGCCTTGTGTTTGATTGCAAAGTTGAGCTTGGAATGTTGTGGCATGCGGCATCACGAGCTGTTCACCATGCCTCCTGAGAATAATGCTTCGTATTGTTTTGCATGTCGGTCTAATGCCAGTGATTTGCTTGTTAAGAAGATCATCCTCTTCTGTTGTTTCTGTGCTTAAGAAGTTCATCGTATGATGTTTCATTCATAGCCTATACGACAAGTCTGGTAGGTTAGACGTGAAACCATATGATCTTCCGATCAACTCATGATATTAGGCCGAGATTGGATCATCGTTTTCCAACCAAAACTGCTTGTAAAACTGACGCTTGTAAATTAAAGCAGATGGTCTCGGGCGAAGGCGCTTGGTTGGTCGATTTCGACTAGTAAAATATCGGAAGTACTTCACAAACGATAAAAACTCTAAGCGACACTCAGACGATTTTAATCCAGCCGTTAGCTGTTGTTTCAGCCTTGCCCATGGATGGCATGATACGCACGTCGTGCATGTATTGTCTGGTAATGTCGTCCATATAGCAGTGCTCGTAAAATATACACTGGTCTCTCAAATTACACGCGTAACCCACCATTTTTACTTACAGACCTCGGGCCCTCGGTTTCATTATGCCTGTATTTTACGCATTGTTTCCGATGACGAGTAAATTACACTTGTATGTTAATATAGGTTTGAAATAAACCAGAGCTCCCAAGCGCGGCCTTACCGTTTCATGTCGTCTCAGTTTCTTGAAGGTGCTCATAGGTGTCTGATGATCCTGGCTTCCTGAATGAGCAGTGGGCACTGTATCAGACCATCCGTAGGGCCCGCGAGGCCCTCTCCATTGTCCTTCGATTTGTTGTGCTCGCCGTGGCGTCGAGCATTGTTAACATCGTCAACGAACATGAGGATTCAGGAGATGACTTTATTTTGACTGGATGACACTAGGGACCCACTAGGGCCATAGCCGTATGTACGCAAGTGCCTCCTTATTATGTACAACTATATTTTTTTTTGCTTTCTCCTGGTTTCCTGACATCACGGTCCCACACCATTGTCAACCTATGTAGTCAATATAAATGAGAGAATTGCACAAGGTGTGACCGACAGCTGGGACCAAGCAACTCGAGCAGTATTTGTGTTTTTGAGGCGTGAGCACTGCAGAGTTTTTCTTGGCGACGATTTCGTTGTTGTTCAAAGGAGAGCAGGGTATTAACTTGGCGGGTTGTGGCCCGTCTAGCCCAGGCCAGATATCCAGCCAAGATACTAATTTTTTCAAGATGAAAATGGCTAGCCCAGTTATACGTTTTTTTGAGGAATACACAGGCAAGGTCAACTTGTTATTCTCCGCCCCGCTGGGCTGCAAATCTTTCCTAGGAGGGATGCATTAGGCTTAACAGGAAAATGGGCTTTAAAAAATAATAAATGGGATGTAATTATAAAAACTGGGCAGTAACTATAAAAAAATGCACCAAACACGAAATTAGTTTATAAAATATTATTTATGGATTTTGAAAATCTTAAATTTTCATTGTTGCGCGCGCAATGTTTCGTTGGATTTTTACGTAATACAAATTTATATTTAATCTGACTAGAAATTTCGGGATAAAAATATTTCGGATCCCATCAAAATGTGGGAAATTTTATTGAATTCTGTCTTCAATGGTTCATTGAAATTATTAATCGTTGTCCTAGCTAGAAAATGGGTTGTACTTTTAACAAACTGTAAATGGGCTATTGCAAATTCCATTAGAATTCAAAAATGGGTTGTACATTCTTACAAAACACAAATGGGCTATAAGTTCTCTGCCACACACTTGTGGGCCTACTAAGTGATGTGTCCCCTAAAAAAATAAGTTGACGCGTATGCAAGGCTTTGTCAACTTATTATAGTCAACACACGGTTCTAGCAGCAGTGGCCGTTGGATGTCTATCCAACGGATGTCGTGCTTCTTCTTCAATCTCGGATATTCTTAGCTTCGGCCGCCCAAAAAATGATTCCTGGCCCTGACATCTGGGGCACACCGTTTCGTAGGCTGACCTGTGGGCCTACTAAGTTGGAGCGGACCAAGGGCTTTGTCAGCTTAATCAATATAAATGATTCTAGCTTCAGTGACCGTATGATGTCCATCCAACGATCATAGTGCTTCTTCAACCTCTGGTCTTCTTGGTCCAGACGCACAAAGCAGCGCCGGTCGTGCCGCCTACTCCTACCTCTCATGGCCGGCTGTGCTGCCGCAGAGGCCTCACCACCCCCATACTACTCCCACCGCTGGCCAGGCCATCCCCCCACTCACCCACACACTCGGTTATTCTGCGGCGACGGCAGCCTCACAACGCAGTCGAACCAGTGAACCCTCGTACTCCTCTCTACGCGGGCTTCCACTACTGCGTCTTCCCTGGCTCTGTGTCGTCCCCTTCCTAGGCCTCGCCGTCGTCCACCTCCCTGGTGCTCTCGGTGCGGCGTGGTCAACATGGTTAACGACCGACTTCCATCGGAAGAGTACTGTACGTGGAGAGGCTGACAGCTGGGTCCACGGCCGCCGCAAGGAAGTGCCTCCTTATTACGCGCAAAATAATTATTCCTCCACCTGACAGCAGGGACCCACCGGACGGGCCACCTTATTTGCAAAAAAAATGTTTCCCCCCTGACTGCTGGGACCCACCGGATAGGCCACCGTATTTTGCGAAAAAACGTTCCCCCTGCTGTCAGCTCGGACCCACCGGAAGTGCCTCCTTATTACGCACAAAAAAATGAATACTCCCCCTGGTAGCTGGGACTCACGTTGGCGGGAGGCTGACTTGTGGGCCTACTAAGTTGACAGGGACGGAGGGCTTTTTCAACTTAGTCAATATGAATGATTCTAGCTCCAGTGGCCGTACGATGCCCACCCAATGGCCGTAGTGCTTCTTCAACATCTGGTCTTCTTGCTCCAGCCGCCCAAAGCAGCACTGGTCGTGCTGCCTGCTTCTGCCTCCCATGGCCGGCTATGCTGCCGCGGAGGCCTCACCGCCACCTACTATTCCCACCACTGGCCAGGCCCTGTGGCGACGGCGGCCTCACACTGCAGCCGAACAAGTTAACCCTCATACTCCTCTCTGCATGGGCATCCACTACCGCGTCTTCACCGGCTCCGCATCGTCCCCTTCCTAGGCCTCACCGCGTCCACTGCCCTGGTGCTCTCGGCGCGGCGTGGTCGACATGGTCAAGGAACGACTTCCATCGAACATGGACTATATGTGGAGAGGCTGACAGCTAGGTCCACGGCCGCAGCAAGGAAGTTCCTCCTTATTACACGAAAAATAATGATTCCTCCACCTGATAGCAGGGACCCACCGGACGGGCCACCGTATTTCGCGAAAAAAATGTTTCCCCCTGACTGCTGGGACCCACCTGAGCGAGTCCTGGATTAGGGGGTATCCGGACAGCCGGACTGTGTACAACGTCCGGACTATTGAAGTGTGAAGATACAAGACTCAAGACTTCAGCCCGTGTCCGGATGGGACTCTCATTTGCATGGAAGGCAAGCTTGGCGATCCGGATATTATCTTTCCTTTCTTGTAGCTGACTCCATGTAAACCCTATCCCTCTCCAGTGTCTATATAAACCGGAGAGGGTGGTCCTTAGAAGGCCGATCACAATTACAATCATACCATCATAGGATAGCTCCTAGGGTTTAGCCTCTACAATCTCGTGGTAGATCTACTCTTGTATTACCCATATCATCAATATTAATCCAGCAGGAAGTAGGGTTTTACCTCCATCGAGAGGGCCCGAACCTGGGTAAACATCTGTGTCCCTTGCTTCCTGTTACCATCAGCCTTGACGCACAGATCGGGACCCCCTACCCAAGATCCGCCGGTTTTGACACTTACATTGGTGCTTTCATTGAGAGTTCCTCTGTGTCGTCGCTGCAAGGCTCGATGGCTCGTCTCATCGTCAAGGACGACATCACCTCGGAGGGAGCTCTGGCTGTAGGCCAGACACTTCGACTCGGCGGCTTTATCATGGCCACCCCATCGGCGGTAGCGCCGACGATGGCCTCTCGGGGCATCAATCATAACCTTCGCGTAAGTTTGGAATTTGCCGAACAGATGGATCCAATGGAGCTCTCCTCCCTTAATGAACTCTTGGATCGCATCGCCGCTCTGGGAGTCACTACGAACTATGACCGGATTGGGCTTAAACCCGATCGAAGGGACATCAGGTCCCCGCCGGTCACCCATGAGATAGCGATAGTGGAGGAACCACACGCGGATTGTACCTCAACTTTGAGGACGAATTATGTTCGGATCACCGAACTCCTTGAGCCGAAAACCTGCTCAAAGGAAAACATGACCTAGGTCACGGACTTAGGATTGGGCATTGGGCCGAAGAAATTGGGCAGCACTCCGGATTCTGAGCTGTTAAGCTCGGAACCGTCCGCGCCCTTGGGCGTTAAATCGGATCAAAATCCGGATTCTGCTAACAACACTTACATGGACTTAAACTGTCTCTCCCACATTAGGCAAGAGCCCCAGGAAACTGTACATCACTACTGGGCCAGATTCCTCCTTGCGCTTAACAAGGTCAAGGACTGCCGCGAGGAGAACATGGTCTCGCTCTTCTGCAAAAACTACACGGACGAAGGACTCCTCAATGCTATAAACCGCCACGACATAGTACGCTTCGCGGACTTGGCAATCATAGTATGGAAGTACTGTGCGATGGAGAGCGCGTGGAAAACCCAAACGGAATTTTGGGATAGTACCGCTCTCACCAAGACCTTTGCCCGAACTAAACGGACAAACTCTCGTAAGTCGTCCGATCCAATCCCCAAGAAACCAAAACCCACCCCAGGGCGGTGATCCGTATTGGAAGAATGGCTCGACGGGCCATGTCAGCTCCACAGCACTCCGGATACAATACCAACTCATAGCCTTAGGGCATGTTGGATACTCTGGCAGGTGGCGAAAAGTGGTGAGGATCTCCGTGTAGGCCACAAAGCGGAACAACATCCTGCCAGCAAACACGATACGGTACTAACAGTCTTCGAGACTTTTGCCTCGAACAATAGGCGCAAGCGAGCTCGTCGAAGCTCCGCTGAAATTTACCATGTGGCAAAAATAAACCCGTGGAACAACACTGCTATAACTTTCAATGCCAGTGATGAACCTTGATTCCAGACTGTCCGGGCACCGACCGCTTTGGTCCTTAGCCCAATCATGGACGGCTTTCGGCTCACCAAAGTACTCATGGACGGCGGAAGTGGATTAAACTTGATCTATGAGGAAACGCTCGACAAGATGGAAATTGATAAAGGCCGCATTGAGCGAAGTGGCACCACCTTCAGGGGAATCATCCCTACTCGGGAAGCACGGTGTGCGGGAAAAATCACACTCGATGTGGTATTCAGCACCCCGGAAAAATATAGGTCCAAAGAAATCACATTCCAAGTGGCTCCCTTTAGCAGCGGATACCACGCCCTTCTTGGGTGGGACGTGTTTACAAGCTTTCAAGTTGTACCTCATTACGTGTACATGAAGCTTAAAATGCCCGGACCCAATGGAATCATCACTCTAGTCAGTGATCCAGACGTCGCACTTCGCGCCGAAAAAAAAACCGTAGCACTAGCCCTGGAAGCATTATCTGAAGCCCTAGTAGCCGAAGAGTTAACAACACTGCGGGCCACCGTGGACAGGGACGACGTGATACTCGACAAGCGACCCAACTCCACCTCATTTAAACCTGCAGACGAGATAGTCAAATTCCAAGTCCACCCAACGGACCCCACGAAGACAGCATCCATCGGGACACAGTTGAGCCCTGTGATGGACGCCGCACTGCGAGATTTCTTACGCGAGAATTGGGACATTTTCGCCTGGCACCCTTCGGACATGCCAGGCATCCCACGCCGGCTGGCCGAACACAGCCTCAATATACTAAAGGGATACAAACCGGTCAAACAGACCCTAAGGCGGTTTTCAAAACCCAAACGGCAAGCCATGGGGGAAGAGCTAGCCAAGCTACTTGAGGCCGGATTCATCAGAGATATTAAACATCCGGATTGGCTGACAAATTTGGTAATGGTACTGAGGGAGTCCTGGACTAGGGGGTGTCCAGATAGCCGAACTATCATCATCGACCGGACTCCAAGACTATGAAGATACAAGATTGAAGACTTTGTCCCGTGTCCGGATGGGACTTTCCTTGGCATGGAAGGCAAGCTTGGCGATACGGATATGTAGATCTCCTACCATTGTAACCGACTCTGTGTAACCCTAGCCCTCTCCGGTGTCTATATAAACCGGATGGTTTTAGTCCATAGGACGAACAACAATCATACCATAGGCTAGCTTCTAGGGTTTAGCCTCCTTGATCTCATGGTAGATCTACTCTTGTAATACCCACATCATCAATATCAATCAAGCAGGACGTAGGGTTTTACCTCCATCAAGAGGGCCCGAACCTGGGTCAAACATCGTGTCCCTTGTCTCCTGTTACCATCCACCTAGACGCACAGTTCAGGACCCCCTACCCGAGATCCGCCGGCTTTGACACCGACATTGGTGCTTTCATTGAGAGTTCCTCTATGTCATCACCGATAGGCTCGATGGCTCCTTCGATCATCAACGATGACGCAGTCCGGGGTGAGACTTTTTTCCCCCGAAAGATCTTCGTATTCGGCGGCTTTGCACTGCGGGCCAATTTGCTTGGCCATCTGGAGCAGATCGAAAGCTACGTCAGGTCAGATTTGGAAGTTTGAACTTCACGGCTGACATCCGCGGAGACTTGATCTTCGATGGATTCGAGCGACAGCCGAGCGCGCCGCACTGTCACGATGGGCATGATTTAGCTCTGCAGCCGGATAGTGGCCTGGAGGCCGCACACGAGTCTGCTCCGACCCTCAATTCGGAGCCGGCTGCGCAGATCGAGGATGGGTGGCTAGACACCGCCTCGGGGGCTGCAACCTCTACGGCGATGGAGCCGAATACTGACCTTATCCCTTGTGAAGCTCGTGACTTCGAGATGTCAGACTCCTCGCCGGACTCCGAACCTCCCATGCCCCCTCCAATCGAATCCGATTGGGCGCCGATCATGGAGTTCACCACTGCGTACATATTTCAACACTCACCTTTCGCTGACATCCTGAGTTTGCTAAAGTATCTCTTGTTATCAGGAGAGACCTGGCCGGACTACGTTCAGGACGGTTGGGATGCAGACGATGAAGAAATTCAAGGCCCACCCACCACCCACTTAGTAGCCACTGTCGACGATCTAACCGACATGCTAGACTTTGACTCTGAAGACATCGACGGTATGGACGACGATGCCGGAGACGACCAAGAACCAGCGCCTACTGGGCAGTGGAAAGCCACCTCAACTCACGACGTATACAGGGTGGATACACCAAAAGGAAGCGATAACGAGGAACAACGGGACGTAGCGAAGGACAACTCCCCCGACAAACAACCAAAACGGCGACGCAAGTGCCGCCCGAAGTCCCGCCTTGATAACAACGGCACCCATACTGACCCAGCCTTAGAGCAGGGCGAAGCAGTGGACGACGAACATGCCACCAAGCAACCATCCGAACAGGATGAATTCGACAAGCAACCCATCCCCGGCAAAAACAACAGTCCAGACAATCTCACACCGGACACATCACCGGAGCATAAGAACCTTCATAAAAGGCTCGTCGCCACTGCAAGAAGTTTGAAGAAGCAAAAGCGGAAGCTCAAAACAGCGGAGGACGCACTCAGAATGAGATGGAGCAAAGTACTCAATACCGCAGATAAATACGGCGATAGTCACCAGGCAAAGAGCTACCCGAAGCGCAAGCTGTTGCCCGAATTTGACGAGGAGGCCGTAGAGCCCCCACAGTCAAAAAAGAAAGAGGCCGCCTGGCCGGATAGACGACCAGATGACAGGCTAAGAGCGGCAAGCGGCGCAGCACACAAGCCGGCACACGATCCACATAAGGATCCTCGCAAAAAGGATGGCCCGGTCAGGTCCATCTATGGGCCAAAAAAGAAGACTCCAGGGAGCAACACAACCCGCCGAGTGTTTGAAGACAACGGTACACCTAAATACAGGGGCGCCGCACACCCACTATGTTTCACCGATGAGGTACTGGATCATGAATTTCTAGCGGGATTCAAACCCGTAAACATAGAGGCATATGACGGAACAACAGACCCCGGAGTCTGGATTGACGATTATATCCTACACATACATATGGCTAGGGGAGACGATCTCCATGCCATAAAATACCTACCCCTCAAGCTCAAAGGGCCAGCACGGCATTGGCTCAAAAGCCTCCCAGAAATACCATTGGAAGTTCGGAAGAGCTCGAGGATGCGTTTCGAGCAAATTTTCAGGGGACTTATGTCCGCCCTCCAGATGCAGATGATTTAAGTCACATAACTCAACAGCCCGGAGAGTCAGCACGCAAATTCTGGAACAGGTTCCTCACCAAAAAGAACCAAATAGTCGACTGGCCGGACGCCGAAGCCTTAGCAGCCTTTAAGCATAACGTCCGAGACGAATGGCTCGCCAGACACCTCGGCCAGGAAAAACCAAGAACAATGGCCGCGCTAACAAGCCTCATGACCCGCTTTTGCGCGGGGCAAGATAGCTGGCTGGCAAGATGCAGCACCAGCGACCCGAGTACATCCGAGGTCAAGGATGGAAATGGGAAATCACGACGCAGAAAAGATCAGCGCCGGAATAAGGAAAATGGACCAAATAGCACGGCGGTCAACGCCGGGTTCAAAAGCACTCGGCCGACTAATAAAACACTGCCTCTTAAGGACAACAGTGATGAGCTATCCAACCTAAACAAAATCTTGGATAGGATATGTCAAATCCATAGTACCCCCGGGAAGCCTGCAAACCATACCCACAGAGATTGTTGGGTCTTCAAGCAGTCCGGCCGACTTAACGCCGAACACAAGGGGCTCGACACACCAAGCGAAGATGACGACGAAACCCACAAGCAGCACGCTGGAAAACAGAAGACTTTCCCACCAGAAGTCAAAACAGTGAACTCACTTCATGTGATAACAAGGAAAAATAGTGCGGCACCTGCTAAAACACGCGCCGCACGGTCCACCCCAGCAGAGTCCCGAAATTGGATGTTTAAACCAATTACTTTTGACCATCAGGATTACTCCAGAAGTGTTCGAAACGCAGGAGGGACTGCTTTGGTATTGGATCCCATAATCGATGGACTACAATTCACACAAGTCCTAATGGATGGCGGCAGCGATATAAACCTGCTATACCAGGACACCATCCGCAGAATGGGGATAGACCCTACCAAAATTTGCCGTAGCAGCACTTCCATCAAAGGAGTGACGCCAGGCCTTTACGCCAATTGTCCAGGCTCTATACTACTAGAGGTTGTGTGCGGTTCATCCGACAACCTCCGTCGCGAAAAGCTCATTTTCCATATCGCCCCATTCAAAAGTAGCCATCAAGCACTACTGGGACGCGAAGCTTTCGCCCGCTTTAACGCAATACCGCATTACGCGTCTCTCACGCTTAAAATGCCCGGTCCACGTGGCATAATCTCATTAAAGGGTAACTCCGAGTGTTCCTCGACCACAGAAAACGTGAGACTGCCTTGACAGCCACACACTAATCCGACCTTGCTGGTCAAAGCCCCTAAAACAGGTCATTCAGACATCGGACATGGTTAGGCAAGTCTGGCATAAATAAACAAGGGGCTTCCCAGCCGCATACCTCTTTACAAGGGGCTACACGTATAAACAATGAGAGCCAATAAAGCTCAACTTTATTCATCTTCCAAATCATACTTTATTTTAAATACATCTTTTGCACGATATTTTTTCCAAACTAAGTTCTTCTCTTTTATAGATGAAGCATGTGCTACACTCGTCCAGGATACAGCACAACAGAGACACAGGCGCAGACATGCAGCAGGGACCCGTTGCAAGGATTCTTTTCAGATTAAGACCCTGCGTAAACCTTTCTTATTGTCTCTTGTTGATACACATCCCCCGGTTTCCTACCATAACTGAGGAGGAGGCTGGCGTTTTGGCATCGGCCGCGTTAGAAGTTCTCGCCCGTACCTGGACACTAGGGGCTTAGGGCATTGTTCTTCCCGGTATCATAAAGACCGAATACCTCAGGGAGTGTTCGGCGTCTCGAGTTAGGCCTTATATGCATCAGCTCCGAATCATGTCTTTGGTCAAATGTTGGGTTTGCCCGGCTCCTGTGTTTTGCTGCCTTATGTTCCGCTCCATCGGCTAACGCGGCACCAGGAGAACTACTACGTTTGTGCCCCGGTTCGGCCGGGCGAGCACCTCAGTAGAGAAAGCCGAAAACTGACTGTCATGATATAGCGAGAGACTGGTCAACCACTCGATCGACTACTGGAATGTTTAGAATTCCTCCGCTTTGACGAAGGACCGCTTCCCGGTCAGGCACATAAGCGCCCCGAGTTTGGAGAGCGCGGTGCCTCTAGGGGCTATATAGTAGCCCCACCATCGAGCTCCTATGGCTAAGTGAAAGTGATAAAGCATTATAGTCCGGTTGCTTAATTTGCTATGCTATCACCTCCTTCAAAGGACCAAGACGTTGGATTAAGTGTGAAAAAGCACTTTTTTTGCAAAGACCCCGCACGACGTGCGTGGGGGGCTGAAGCCAAAGACTGCCATCTTTCAGGTTATACATATATATACGGCCGCACAGGACATAGTTCAATACTTGAACGCACAAGTATAAAAAGCTGTTACATTATAAACATGATCTCACAAATCATACATGTCATTTGAACATAACATCTTTCGAGCACTGCGACTCTATTAAACAAGCGCCCTGCAGGACTTCCTCAAAATAGTGCTCGGCGGGTAATCGGCTTTTGTCCGAACCCCGGGATACAACATCGGTGGCATCTATCTCCGCCCAGTATGTCTTAACATGGGCAAGAGCCATCCATGCACCCTCTATGCATGCCGACCGCTTCATCGCCTCGATATGCGGCACCGCCCCAAGGAATTGCCGCAACAAACCAAAATAACTCTCCGGCTTCGGCCTTTCTGGCCACAGATGAGCTACCACATCCGTCATGGCAAGTCCGGACAATCTATTCAGCTCAGCCCACTCAGCCAACCGATTAGTCAACGGAAGTGGATGCTCCGGACTATGGAATTGAGACCAGAAAAGCTCTTCCATTTCGTGATCCTTGTAGCTTCGAAAGTGCACGACTGCGTCCGCCGCACTCGCCGCCAAATCCAGATAAGGATCCTCCGCACCTCACAATTGGCCCAACTGAGCATACTTCGGATCCATGAACTTCCGACGCAGCAAAAAGGGCTTTCCAGCCGCAATGTCTCCGGCCTGACGCAGTTCCTCCTTCATAGCCCGCATCGCACAACAGGCATCCTTGGCTTCGGCGGCGACCCTCTTCAGGTCCTCTTGCTCCGCTCGGCGTTCTCTTTCAAGAACCTCATAGCGGTCGGTAGCATCTTTTAATTTCACGGCCATTCTGGCCATCTCCTCCCTGCTTCGGCAGTGAGCAGCCTTTTCGGCTTTTAGCTCTTCCGCTGCCTTCGAGGCAGCCGCATCACTTTTCCTGGCTTGCTCTTTGGCTCGAGCAAGCTCTGCTCGAAGGTCTTCCACAGCAGCGGCACCATCTGCATCAAGCATACAAATTGTAAGGAACGGGCATCAGCTTCCTTACTAGGTGACCACGGAGAAACCACCTACCTTGTGACTTGTCAAGTCGTTTATTGACCAGCGCAATGTCCGCCATCCGCAACGTCGAGTTGCCGCTTCAGCTCGGCAACTCCATCAGTCTGGCTGGCCACCGAATGTTCCGCCACCTGCATAGGAAAGGTGACATTCTATAACTGAGATTATGATCCTCGGCACGCTGTCGCTTTCGACAGCATACCAAGTCTCAGGGGCTACTATCTATACAGGGCGCACTCCATGTGCAAAACTGTCAAAACGTATGTCATTTTTTGCGTACCTCAAACCCCGTCAGCAAACTTCCGACGGCCTCATGCAATCCGCTCTCGGCGGACGAGATCCTTTCAATCACCATACTCATTAATGTGCGGTGATCTTCTGAGATAGACGCCCTCTCGAGCAAATCCTGCAGCTCCACCGGCCGTACTCCAGTGGGTGCCGAACTCCCCGGCCCCGCCGGACTCGGGGAGACCCTCCGTGACGACACCTCAGGGTCGTCTGCCCCGCCCGACGGGGCGGCAGATGGGGGCGTTTCGCTCTCCATCATCTCCGGATGAAGGTCCCCCGAAGATGAGCTCTGCTGAGAAGGGCTGAGATCCGAACTACAAGGTGAAAACTTCGGTTACCCTTAGAAATAAAGTAGGGATGTCCCCTATTACAAAACTCCCCCTTTTTACTTACGGCTCGCTGGAGGGCTGATTCCTTTGGGGAGACTGTGCGGCCGGGGCTCTTCCCGGCACAGGACCTTCCGGTGCAGATTTCTTTCCCCGCTTTGAGGCCTTGGCCTCCGGGTCTTCGGAAGCGGTCCTCTTCTCCCCCTGGAGGGAGGGATTCTCGATTCCCCCCTTACCGAAAGCCTCCTTGGCAGAGGCGGTAGTTTCCCTATGCCCCCTTCGCCCTCCTCCGAAGGTGCAACCTCCAACATTTTGATTAACACGGGATCCGACGTGGTCTCAGGGAGGGGGGCCGGACACCGTATCAGTTTTGCTTGCGCTATCCACTCCTGTCCAAGGGATAGCTGGTTAAAAGGAAAACCCATGATGAATAAATGG
Organism: Triticum dicoccoides; assembly: GCF_002162155.2. Classification (NCBI taxonomy): domain Eukaryota; kingdom Viridiplantae; phylum Streptophyta; class Magnoliopsida; order Poales; family Poaceae; genus Triticum; species Triticum dicoccoides. Next base: position 191,507,878 of record NC_041383.1, read on the forward strand.
ACAATGTGTCCGGACACAGGGCTACTTACTTGAGTATCCGGGCGATTGCAGCTTAGGCCAGCGTCCTCGGTCAAGTCCGGACGCATCTCTTGTGATCCGAAGAACAGTTTGTACATCTCCACGGGTGTCAAACTCATGAAGTGTTGGAGAGCTCGTGGTCCCTCCGGATTAAATTCCCACATGCGGAGGGGGCGATGTTTGCAGGGCAGAAGGCACCGAATCAGCATAACCTGTGTCACTACGACCAGATTGATCTCCCTTTCTTGGAGGTCTCGAATCCGGCCCTGCAACAGGGGTACGTCTTTGGACGGCCCCCGGTCAAGCCCTTTGTTGACCCATGACGTCAGCCGTTGTTGAGGGCCCGGGCGAAAGGCGGGCGGCGGCCTCTGCCTGCTGCCCCTGGGAGCGGTGATATAGAACCACTCCTATTGCCACAAGCCAAGCTCCTCCTGAAGAGAGCCCTCGGGCCATGGAGCGTCGACCCTCTTTCTTATAACCGCCCCACCGCACTCTGCCTGACGCCCCTCAATCATCTTCGGCTCCATGTTGAAGGTTTTGAGCCACCAGCCGAAGTGAGGGGTAGTGCGGAGGAAGGCTTCACAGACGACAATGAATGATGAGATGTGGAGGATGGACTCCGGAGCCAAGTCATGGAATTCCAGCCCATAGTAAAACATGAGCCCCCTCACGAAGGGATCCATCGGGAAGCCTAAACCCCTACGGAGGTGAGACACGAACATGACACTCTCGCCGGGCTCGGGAGTAGGAATAACTTGCCCTTGGGCAGGCAACCTATGTGAAATCTTGTAGGTTAAGTACCTGGCGTCTCTCAGCTTTAGCACGTCCTCTTCCATGACGGAGGAGGGCATCCACCGGCCTCGTAGGTCAGAGCCGGACATTGTCGAAAGTTGAAGGTACCCGAATTTGGAACCTTGGGTGTTGGAACTCGGGGCAAGGGGCGGATTCGATTCAGGATTGAAGAAAAAGAACGGGCCTTGGTCTCATTATAAAGAGGGAGAATACCAAGAGCCGTCCCCGTGACCGTTTGGAACCCGCCTTCGATGGAGGGGGCGTGGCAACGGGCGCGGTTGGGTTACCCACGTCTGTATTGTTGAGAATCCCGGAATAAGGGGAACGCAATCTCTGCTTCGACAAGACGTGCCAAGGAAACCGCTTCGCTAAATGAGCGGAGGTGGTATAATAAAAACGATTCGAGTAAAGGCTTGGTTGTGGTGTGACGTCACGCCACAAAATACGTCAGCAGATTGAACTTGTGTAAATATTATTCTCTCTACGGTGGTATGTGGAATTTATTTTGCAGAGCCGGACACTATCCTGGTGTTCACAATCTTCTACAAATTATTCGGAGGAGGAACCCGCCTTGCAATGCCGAAGACAATATGCACGCCGAACTCGTCGTCATTGACGCCTGGTTCAGGGGCTACTGAGGGAGTCCTGGACTAGGGGGTGTCCGGATAGCCGAACTATCATCATCGACCGGACTCCAAGACTATGAAGATACAAGATTGAAGACTTCGTCCCGTGTCCGGATGGGACTTTCCTTGGCGTGGAAGGCAAGCTTGGCGATACGGATATGTAGATCTCCTACCATTGTAACTGACTCTGTGTAACCCTAGCCCTCTCCGGTGTCTATATAAACCGGATGGTTTTAGTCCATAGGACGAACAACAATCATACCATAGGCTAGCTTCTAGGGTTTAGCCTCCTTGATCTCGTGGTAGATCTACTCTTGTAATACCCACATCATCAATATCAATCAAGCAGGACGTAGGGTTTTACCTCCATCAAGAGGGCCCGAACCTGGGTCAAACATCGTGTCCCTTGTCTCCTGTTACCATCCGCCTAGACGCACAGTTCGGGACCCCCTACCCGAGATCCGCCGGTTTTGACACCGACAGGTACCAAAAAGGACAAATCCTGGCGCCTATGCGTCGACTTCAAAGACCTCAACAAGGCTTGCCCCAAGGATCCCTTTCCCCTCCCTCGCATCAATCAAATCATCGATGCCACAGCTGGACACGACTCGCTGTGTTTTCTTGACGCATACTCCGGATACCATCAAATAAAGATGACAGAGTCTGACCAAGCTGCAATAGCTTTTATAACGCCATATGGCCCTTTTTGCTTCAACACTATGCCCTTCGGGCTCAAGAATGCCGACGCAACCTATCAACGCATGATTCAAACATGCCTGGAAAAACAAATCGGCAAAACAGTGGAAGCATATGTGGACGACGTGGTCATAAAAACTAGAGACGTCGAAACCCTAATAGATGACTTGAGGCTTACATTCGATAACCTCCGGACATACGACATCAAGTTGAATCCGGAAAAATGCGTTTTCGGTGTCCCCTCGGGGAAGCTGTTGGGCTTCATTGTTTCCAATAGAGGAATCGAAGCGAATCCAGCAAAAATCCGAGCTCTGTCGCAGTTGGCTATACCAATAGACCTCAAGCACATCCAGAAGCTAGTTGGACGCATGGCCGCTTTGAGCCGCTTTATATCCAGGCTAGGAGAAAAGGCATTGCCTCTTTACCGCCTCCTTCGGTGCACCGAACACTTTGTATGGACGGAGGCAGCCGCGGTCGGACTCAACGAGATAAAGACCTTATTGGCCAGTAATCCAGTCCTAACAGCGCCAAGCATCGGCGAACCTATGCTACTATACATAGCTGCAACACATCAAGTGGTAAGCGCAGTGCTCGTCGTCAAACGAGAGGTGGACGGATACAAATTCCCGCTTCAAAAGCCAGTTTATTACATATCCACGGTCCTCACACCATGCAAATCCCGATACCCACACTATCAAAAAATAGCATACACGGTCTTCATGGCATCCCGGAAGCTAACACACTACTTTCAAGAGTGTTCGATTACCGTCGCCTCCGAAGTACCACTCAATGACATAATTAATAACCGCGACGCTACGGGACAGGTTGATAAATGGGCTATCGAGCTCCTTCCCTTCGACATAATATACAAACCACAGCGAGCCATTAAGTCGCAAGTACTGGCTGACTTTGTCGCCGAATCGACAGAAGCCGAACTCCCTAAAGAGTACGGTGCGTACTCCAACTAGATCATGCACTTCGACGGATCCAAAATGCTGGCCGGACTGGGAGTATGGGTAGTCCTGACGTCTCCCACCGGGGACACGGTCCAGTATGTCCTACAAATATTATACACAGACTCCAACAATGCAGCCGAATATGAGGCTCTGCTGCATGGTCTTCGGATGTCAGTCTCTATGGGCATCCAACGCCTGGAAGTGTGCGGCGATTCGAACCTTGCAATATCACAAATAAATGGATACTTTGATGCCAAGGATCCAAAAATGGCGGCCTATCATAATGCCATCCTCAAAATGTCATCTCGGTTCGAGGGGCTCGAATTCCACCATGTGGCTCGAGAAAACAATCAAGCGGCGGACGTCCTCGCCCGCAGCGGCACCAAGCGCGACCCTGTCCCACCTAATATATTCCTGGAAAGGTTGTTCAAGCCATCCGTAGTATGGGAAGGGGAGTCCAGCAATACCAGCACGGATCCGAACACACCCCCAGACTCCAAACCATCAGACACAATCGGAGGCTCTGCCACCGAAAAAACATCTTCGGCCCATGAAATCATGGTCGTAATCGCCCCGTGGACTGAGCCTTTCTTGGCCTACCTAAACAGGCAGGAGCTCCCCGAAGACCAAAATGAATCACGCTGCATAGTCCGGCATTCTAAGGCTTACAAAGTCCACGAAGGGGAACTCTACAAGAAAAGCGCGATCGGAGTGCTCCAAAGGTGCATCTTCAAAGAGGAGGGGCGGCAACTCTTGGCTAAAGTCCATGCCGGACTGGGCGGACACCATGCCGCAGCTCGAGCGCTAGTCAGCAAAGCCTTTCGTACAGGCTTCTATTGGCCGACGGCCCGAGCAGACGCACAGGACCTTGTCCAACATTGCATCGGCTGCCAGCTCTTCGCCAATCAGAGTCATATGCCCCCTACTGCTCTCCAAACAATCCCCATAACTTGGCCCTTCACGGTCTGGGGGCTGGATATGGTCGGACCTCTTAAAGGGGGAAGCCATAAGAAAAAAAATACTTATTGGTCATGGTGGACAAATTCACCAAATGGATAGAAGCCAAACCAGTTAAAACGGCCGAATCCGGACCAGTAATAGACTTCACATCCGGGGTCGTACACCGGTACGGTGTCCCCCACAGCATCATCACTAATAATGGCTCAAATTTCACAGCCGATGAAGTGAAAACTTGGTGCGGCAAAATGGGCATTAAGCTCGACTACGCTTCCGTCTACCACCCCCAAACAAACGGCCAGGTCGAATGGGCAAATGGACTCATAATGAGCAGCATAAACCCAGACTAGTGCGATCTTTAACAGAATCGGATACACACTGGGTAGAGGAGCTCGACTCCGTACTCTGGGGCTGCGGACCACACCGAATCGCACCATCGAATATACACCATTTTTTATGGTGTACGGTGCGGAAGCAGTACTACCCTATGACATAATAAATGATTCGCCACGCGTACGCATGTACGAAGAGAAGGAAGTCGAGTTATATCGGCAAGACAACTTGGATGCCCTGGAGGAGGAGCGCAATGTCGCAAAAGCCCGTTCCGCATTCTATCAGTAGCAGGCTCATCGATATCAAATTAGAGAAGTGCGGGCCAAAACTTACAATATTGGCAAGCTCGTTCTACGCCTACCGGAGAAGAAAAAGGACAAACTCAATACCAAGTGGGAAGGTCCCTTCATCATTGACAAAGTCCTCAACGGAGGAGCGTACCATCTATGTAATGCATCTAGTAACAGACTCGAGCCGAACCCATGGAACGCGAATAGACTCCGGAAATTCTACGCCTAACGCCGAACTCAGTGTTCGTCTCCTTACCCCTCCTTTTCAATTATGCTCCACCTCTTTTTCTCTCCTTTCTCGACCCTTTTTCTCTTCACACAAAGTATTTAATACGGTGCGGACTCCCGGATCATTCCGGCCGTACTATGCGTGTAAGTTGTACCTACGGGCTTCCTATTCGGAAGCTAGACATAATTACTTTAAATGGCTTTTTGCCCATCGTATATGTGTTCTTTTTCCATATGTGCCTTTCCTTCACCATTATATGCATCGATATGACTTAAGATGTGGCCAAGCTGGGTTGCCTGACTCTTGTGTTTATGCCCTACATTCCCGTTGATTCGGCTAGGGCATAAGGGGAGCACCTCTGTGATTGTTACTGCCGGTTAAGCCGGATGTGTACCTCAGACTGGGTGAAGCCAAAAGCTAGTTTCCTTAAGAGAATATTCGATGGGTGAACAAAGGATGTATTCGTTGGTTACAACAACAAAAAAACAGAAGCTTTGTATCATGCACCGTCGTTCACAATCCGGACATGTGCATCGACACATGCATACTCAAGGAAAGGAACCCCTAACGGAACTATTCTCCCTGGAAGATGTTTCTTGCTATCCATGCAATATAACATAACTAGTTGGGTACTTGTCTGTTCAAGCACTTATGACCCCTACGCCTGGTCTCCACGCATACCCCAGTTTTTGTATAACCGAGCGGGTATTCGGACAGACCCCGGACTATAGGATCCGGGGGCTGAAGCGAAAAGGTCCGCCATGACAAATGATTTCAATCCGGCTAGGGGCTATTTATGCCAATTAAATTACAAGGTCACTGAGACTGTCTATATTCCTCCTCTATACCATCTAACAGGCTATCTAGCCTACAATTCTGTTGAGAATACTTAGCGGCTAACGCTACCTAGTCATATACCAGACTCATGGGAATTTCTTGCCCATCAGGCCCCGCCGGTCCTACTTCTGCCATATGGTTCGGGTCCAGCTTTGTGTAGTGTGTCTTCACCATTGCCCAGGCTTCCCTTGCTCCTTGCCGGCATGCTGATATCTTCCACAGACGGAAGTGCCGCCGGGCTCCTTGAAGTAGGTCTGCAAGCTCCCCCATGCCATTCGGCAGGAGGCTTGATGGCCACAAGGCCTAAGCAACGCCGTGCATCACCTGCCGAGCACGCTCGTGCAACTACGAAAGTTCTTGCACCAAATCACCTACAGATGAGGGCATCTCCTCTTTAGGGTGACCCGTTAACATTCCTGCAGGCAAAAAAATTCCAAAAAAATTCCTCGCCGAACTATCACACGGTTTGCTTGAGCTCTTACCATAAATGCCGCGTCGAAGCTTTTTGTTCTCCTTCACGGAGTCCGCCAGTTGAGCACGGACGTCCTTTAATTCCACGTCCAGACGAATATTGGCATCTTGTAGCTTGTTCTTCTCTTGTGTCACCTGCGTAAGGATGCTCTCGCCAGCCTTTAGCTGCTGTTGGAGATGCGAGTCGTCACCCATTTCGCCCTCCGGATTCACCCCAGGATTGTCTGCAGAATTTTCTGTTAGACTAATCGCACCAGCCATTTACTAACTGGTACATCTGCGTATAATGGAGACAAATATTACCAGAGGGGGCCTTTCGGGATCCCTCTAACTTGGCTACCGCATCAGTCAGTTGGGCCTTGCATGCCTCCAGCTCCCGCGCCAATTGTTCATTCTTGTCCACAAGGACCTGTGCATATATTGATCCTTCAAACAGTTGTCCCAACTATTCCAAGTCTCAGGGGCTACTGCTATACATACTTATCAAAATTTGTTACCCGTATGTCTTTGGTATACTGGTTTGTCGCTTGGGCAAGCCCGCCTCGAGCAGCTCGGACATATGCGTCCGCCGAATTGAAGGCATTAAAAGCCTCTTCGGAAAAGATGTTGTTCCAGAGCACGGCCCTCCGGCGCCGGTGATTCATGGCGCTCTCCACTTCGGAGTTTGTGGCCGAACACATATTTGTATCCTCCGTCGGGGAGCTATGCGGTGCTAGCCCCGTGTCCGCCTCTGCCCCCGAAGCCGGTTCTGGAACCCGGCTGGTGGAGGCGTGATTGGTGAGGTCCCCGGATATAGTCCGGTTATTCCTCTTCCTTTCAGACACAAAGGGCGCTGTCATATTTCAAATTCTATAAATCGCAGGACAGGTTATTACTTTACCTCTGTAGCGCTGTGTCAACCCTCACCGCCTTCCTCTTGAGCCTGCCCGATCCGGACGCCTGTGGTTAACGAGTCCCTAGGGGCTCGGTCCCTCGCTCCGACCGTTGTCTTTGCAAATAGGACGACGCCTCAAGGGTAAATTATAATACTTGGAGGGAGTCCTCTTCGGAGGATAAGGTTTTTCAGTTCGGCTTACACGTGACATGGGGAGCAGTCCAGGGTAGTCGGCCGTAATGGCCACTAGGGCGCCATCCCAGCTCGCTTGATAGAATACCCCGTCGACAAGATCCAAAGTGATATCCGGATCTTCTTTGAGTCCCGGATCTAGGGCTCTTCCGGGGTCCTCTGGTTGCGGGGAGGGGCTGAAGATTCCTTCTACGGCCCTCCTCAGATCCTGCTCAGAAGCATTGATGCAAGTAACCTTAGCAGAAGAACCCTAGAGTAAGTGAAGCAGGGAAAAGAATGGCAACTTACCCACTCTAGGGGGTTGTACATGGAGAATCCTCTTCCCCTTTGTCAAAATCAGACAATATCCTTGCCAAAGCGGCAGCGGAGTCCGGACCCTTACGGCCGCAGCGGGTGGCGTCGTCTTCCCTGTTGAAATGCCACATGGGCTTCCCCCGATATTGGAGCAGTTGCACTCCCCGCTTTGTGCATATCGCCATGACCTCGACTATCGTCAGTCCGGATTTGGCCGATAACTTTATCCTGTTCATCAGGAGGTATATATCCCTTGTGTCCTCTTCTTGAGGGCCCCGGGGGCGGCAACTTAGGTGCGCCCTCGGCGGGGCATTGCTGAACTTGGGGAGACCTGGCCGGACTGGATCCGGAAGGGGAACATCGTCAATATACAACCACACTGAAGGCCAGTCTTCTGGTGCCTTCTTGGGAGTGCTGGATAGGTATCCGGTTTCGGCAATACGCCATACTTCGGCCCCACCCACTTGATATAGGGACTCTCCCTGGGTGCGGGGAACACGGAAGAACAGCTTCCTCCATAATCCGAAGTGAGGTTCGCAGCCTAAGAACAGCCCACAAAGTGCGACATACCCCGCTATGTGCAGAATAGAGGCAGGGGTAAGATTGTGCAATTGGAGGCCATAGAACTCCAGAAGCCCGTGAAGAAACGGATGAATAGGAAACCTGACGCCCCTTAGAAGATGCGGGATGAGGCATATGCGCTCCTCTGAAGATGGGCTTGGATATCCCTCTGGTTGTTCCCCTTCGTCATAAGTGGCTACTCCGGCTCAAACAGAGACCATGAACGCCGGTGGGAGAAATCCTTGGGTTTGTAACTTTACCAAACGGCTGTGAGGAACTTAGCACTCTCCCCAATCCCCCGACTTAGAGTGAGGAGGGCAAGCAGAAGAGCTGCGACGGCTGGCCATGTTGGAAGGGTTTTTCGCGGAGCGCTCTACTGGATGCTAGCTCAAGGGAAGAGAGTGAGGTTTGGATCTAAGGATCCCTGTCCCTTCAAATAGGCAGTCAGCCCGGAGGATCGAGGGTGTCAAATGCAAAAGCGCCTCGACTCCTTGCATTCGCTCGACATGTGGAGGCGGCCATTATTGAGGCACTGAAGCCGAGGAGCACAACATTGGTTGGAGGCTGAACATTATTCGTCGTAACAGGTACTTTGGAGTATTCGGAGAAGGAACCCGCCTTGCAATGCCGAAGACAATACTACACGCCGGACCCATCGTCATTGAAGCCTGGTTCAGGGGCTACTGAGGGAGTCCTGGATTAGGGGGTATCCGGACAGCCGGACTATGTACAACATCCGGACTATTGAAGTGTGAAGATACAAGACTCAAGACTTTGGCCCGTGTCCGGATGGGAATCTCCTTTGTGTGGAAGGCAATCTTGGCGATCCCCATATTATCTTTCCTTTCTTGTAGCCGACTCCATGTAAACCCTAGACCTCTCCGGTGTCTATATAAACCGGAGAGGGTGGTACTTAGAAGGTCGATCACAATTACAATCATACCATCATAGCCTAGCTCCTAGGGTTTAGCCTCTATGATCTCATGGTAGATCTAATCTTGTATTACCCATATCATCAATATTAATCAAGCAGGAAGTAGGGTTTTACCTCCATCAAGAGGGCCCGAACCTAGGTAAACATCTGTGTCCCTTGCTTCCTGTTACCATCAGCCTTGATGCGCAGATCGGGACCCCCTACCCGAGATCCGCCGGTTTTGACACCGACACCACCAGCTACACCTTTGCACGCAAGGAAGTGCGTCCGAGCAAAAAAACGATTTGCCCCCTGACTGCTTGGACCCACCAGCTACATCTTCGCATGCAAGGAAGTGCATCCGGGCAAAAATACGATTCGCCCCCCGACTGCTGGAACCCACCGGCTACATCTTCGCACGCAAGGAAGTGCATCCGGGCAAAAAAAACGATTCGCCCCCCTGACTGCTGGGACCCACCAGCTACATCTTCGCACGCAAGGAAGTGCCTGACAGTCGGGACCCACCTAGTCGAAGTGTTCGTAGTGTTGTCATACTGGTCGCAAACGTGTACGTACATATATACTGGTCGATGTAGAGGCGCGCACGTGTCGTAGTAGAGGCGTGTACGTGTCGTACTAGAGGCGCACACGTAGCATGTACATGTATGTACAGCGGCCAGGGTGCAAGAAAGAAAATATGGCCATGTATGTGTACATACGGGCGGGGTCTCGAACGCCTACTCGTGCATACATACGGCGAGGGCTCGTGTACATGGCTGGGTCGGAACAGAGAAACAGCATCGTTGTCGTGTTCATGGGGAGGCAACGGAATGCGTCGTGTTCATGGGGAGGAAATGGAATGCGTCGTGTTCATCGGGAGGCAACGGAACGCTTGGGAGCCAACCGGCTGGGTCGGAACAGAATGTGTCGTTGTGTTCATCAGGAGGGCTTGGATAGAACAGGCGATGGAAACGAGGCCTGGCGTACCGCACAACGGAGGAAACGGACCTCCTACATTCGGAACGGGGTCCTGTTGATCGGGAGGGGTGTGGCATACCGCAAAACGGAGGAAACGGACCTCCTACGGTCGAAACGGGGGTCCTGTTGATCGGGAGGGGTGTGGTGTACCGCA
>NC_041383.1:191518572-191523199 GCF_002162155.2 Triticum dicoccoides
GTTCATCCAATCGATCGGCTTTAGTAAGCATTAGTAGCGAAGGAATCGCTCGATCGGGTTCAGTTAACAGCCATCGATCAATCGCTCGGGTTCAGCAACGCATAGCGTGCAGTGCAATCACTCGGGTTCATTAGAGCCCAACGCCTCGCTCGGGTTCAGTTAGAGCCAACGTCTCGCACACACGCGCGTATGTGTATGAGAGAAACGCGCATCGCTCGGCCCCCGACCTCCCACCGTAACCGGGAACTCCCCGAAATTTTCCTCGCCCTCTCTTCTACCACGGTTTTTTCTGTCATGGATGGCCCAAAGAATGTCATGCAGCTGCGTCTCTGGCCCGCCCAGGACGAAAAGCCCATTTTTTGTCATGATTTTTTGTCATAGAAGTAGGAGCCCACCACATCTATGATGATACCGGGTTTTGTCACAATTATCGTCATAGAAGTGTCATATGTATGACCGAAAAAGTTTGTTCGGCCCAAAATGTCACGGATGTGTCTTTTTTTTGTAGTGGCAAGAGGGATAGATCCATTGCAGCTTTCATCCAGGAGTTAAACCAGCACATTCGTGGCCAAGAGAACCAGATGTGCGTAGACATGATAGATCTGAAGAAGGCAATGACCAGGATCACGGAGCTGGAGGAAGAACTCAAGTCTACACGCGATGGATATGAGGAGGAAATGACAATACTCGTGGAGAAGAATGACAATCTAACAAGGAAGCTAGGAGTATTCATGGGATACCCCGCCCCAGGAGGTGAAGACGACGATTCCACTTGTCCGGAGAACTACATCATCATCGACGACACCGACTCAGATCCTGATGATAGTGATGATGACTATGTTGATGAAGCTGGAGCAGATATCATGGAGTCTTCCACCGATTAAAACTTCTATTCGACCAACATATCAGTAGTAGTATTTCCCCCATGTATATAGTATAGTTCGAGCACTTTTGGTAACGATAGTTAGACCGCTTGTATGCCCTTGTTTGAATTGATTGAAGTGATATGTTTGTGTTTGTCTCATGTGCATATGGATAGTGTTTTCCCTCTAGACCTCATTCTATTCCGTTTTCTCACCTTTTCTAAAACCATCAGATGCCTCTGAGACGTGACAATGGATATGCTTTCCCATCGGAGCTCACCCAGTTGATCCAGTAGCAGAATACCCTGATGCAGCTACTAGTCCAGAATCAGAACCAGGGGAACAACAACAACAACAACAACAACCCACCACCACCACCACATGTTGATCACTTAGCCCGTTTTCTAAGGCTGAATCCGCGGGTGTTCCCCAGTACACTGAGCTGATTGTAGAAGATGATTGGCTCCGCAAGATTGGAAGGAGTTGACCACTGCAGGATGCACAGATGCGGAGAGAGTGCGTTTTGCCGCACATCAGTTTGATGGACCCGCAACATCATGGTGGGAGAATTTCACAGCCACTTACCCCATTGACACTGTCACATGGGACCAGTCCCAGTAGGCTTTCCGCACTGCCCATGTTTCAGCAGGAGCTATGGCCATGAAGAAGCGGGATTTTCGCAACTTGCACCAAGGAGGACGCGCAGTGGGCCAGTATGTGGATGATTTTAGTAAGTTAGCACGTTATGCCCCGGATGACGTGGCTACAGCTGCCGCTAAGCAGGACAAGTTTCTGGAAGGACTGAATGATGAGCTGAGCATGCACTTGATGGTGGCAACCTTCAACAACTACCGGGAGTTGGTAGATAGAGCTCTCATGGTTGAAGGGAAGCAGCAGCAGATTGACAACCGCAAGAGGAAGTATGGACAAGGGAAGTACAATTTAGGAGCTCAGCAGAGGCCCTGTTTTACCCTGAACTCGGGAGGACACCTTCACCATAACCATGGAGTCCATAATTCTAATGAAGGGGGTTCGCATAACCATAGTGGCCCCAAGAATGGAATCAGGAATGGAGGAAGCAACGGCCAGAACCATTCCAACCAAGCAACACCCGCCAAGAAGGATCTAAGTCACATTACTTGTTTCAAGTGCGGGAAAAATGGACATTATGCCACGGGGTGTTCTGAAGCAAAGAATGGAAATGGCAATGGAAGCTCTAGGAAGAAGCCCAACCCTTTCAACAGGGGACAAGTGAACCACGTTAGCGTGGAGGAGGTTGAAGCACAGCCAGATGCAGTAATAGGTAAGTTTTTGGTTAAGTCATTTACTGCAATCGTTCTTTTTGATATTGGTGCATTGCATTATTACATATCAAGGGGATGTGTGGATAAGTTTAACCTGCCAACTCAAGCCCTTAGATCACCCATGTTAGTAACCTCGCCAGGAGCAGAGTATATGGCTAGCCTATGGTGTGATCGGTTACCATTAAGGATTGGTAACTACGTGTTCCCCTCAGACCTAATAGTATTGGAGTCATAAGGACTGGATGTAATATTAGGCATGGATTGGTTATCGAAGTATGGAGGGAACATAGACTGTGCTAGTAAGTCGATTTTGCTCACCACCCCAGAAGGAAGAAGGATTAAGTATGTATCCCGGCATCTGTCGAAGAGGACTGTGACGCCCGGATAATTAAGCTAAAGTGATCCCACGCTAATGGTGCCACGTCACCACGATTACTACTGCTAAGCTATCATTAGGACAAAACCGGTCCAAAATTCAAAATTCAAATTAATGATAACAATAAAAGTTTTCAAAAATTAAAACAAAAATGTTTGGATTGTACTAAATATTACAAAGGTAATTATGGTGCAACAAACCCATTTTTATAAAATGCCTAAGTAATTTAAAACGATTTAAAACAGAAAAGTAAAATAAATAAAAAGTATAAAAAAACAAAACAAAAGAAAAGGGACCCCCCCCCCCGCTGGGCCTCGGCCCAGCTAGCCTATGGGCCGCCAGGCCGGCCCAGTCGGCCTCCCCTTAACCCCCACCCCGACCGGAACCCTAGCCGGTCCGCCCCCACTACTCCCGCACGATACCCACCCCTTCCCCCCAACGTCTCTCACCCGCCCCCCTCGATCCAGATCGGATCGGGCGCATCGCCCCTGCGCCCTCATTAGCGCCCCGCCGCCAGCCACATCGACGCCGCCTCGTCCTCATCTCCTCCCCTCGCTCACCCACTCCTCGATCCCCTCTGGACCGGGGCAATGGCCATGCCGACCGGCGCCCGACCCCGCGCCCCGCCGCTGGGCTCCGTCATCGGTCGCCGCCCCGCCACGCCTCTGTCCTCCCCCGCGATGCCACCACGCCAGAGCCCTCCTCCTCGCGGCCATGGCATCCACTGGACTGTGCGGCGCCCCCCTCAACTGGATCTCCCTCGCCCAACGCCGCCTCGACCTCGCCGTCCTCCTCCTCGACTCCTCCTCGCCGGACTCCATCGATGCCGCCCTCTACCTCAGGCCCTCCCCGAGCACGCGATTGCACAACGACAGGCTCGATGTGAGCCTCTTCCCCTCCCCACTCCCTCGCGCGACCCGCCAGTCCCCTGGCCACGCGCCCGCGCGCACACGCTGCCGGCCACGCGCCCTGCTGCCGTGGCTTGCTCCCTCGACTGCTCGCCCGCCCCCTCGGGGGTCACCTTCCGCCGCGCCACAGTCAACCACAGGCTCTATCCTCCGCTGGTTCCGCCCACAGTCGCCCCGCCGTGCACTCCGGCCAGCCGTCCCCTGTCCTTCCCTGCTCCGGCCGCGACCACGGCCACTGGCGCCAAGCCGCGCGCCCACCCTTCCCACGTCCGCAGCGCCCGCTCGGACAAAGCCCGTAACCCACGCGCCCGGCGCCTCCATTGGCTTGGGCAGACACCAAAACGGGCTGACGCCCGCTGCGCCTGTTCGGGCGGCGCCCGCAACGCCCGCACCCGATAAGGCCCATAGGGCCTATGACAAGGGGGCCCCGCCCAGAACATTTTATAAAATAAAATAAAATAAAATGAAAATGAATTAATAAAATTAATAATTAATTAGTTAACTAATTAGTGAATTAATTAAGTTAATTAGTCATGTTTAAATTAATCTAATTAACTAGTTAGTTAATTAAACAATAATTAGATTAGCTAAGTCCTAATTAACTAAATAGTCAATGACAGTTGGGACCCACACGTCAGGTTGACCAGGTCAATGGTCAACGTTGGCTGCTGACATCAGTCTGATGTCATGCTGACGTCATCATTTACTATTCTGGATAATGTTGGATTTAAATAAATAACTAAATAAAATCAGAAAATGATTAAATCTTTAGAAAATCATATCTTTTAATCCGTAACTCGGATTAAAATACTTTCTACATGAAAGTTGCTCAGAATGAAGAGACAAAGCCGGATATGCAGTCCGTTCATCCGCCACAGACCCCTAACCTATCGAACTCGCAACTTTCCCCCTCCGGCTCCGCTGCCCGAAAACACGAAACCCCGGGGATATTTTCCCGGATGTTTCCCCCCTTAACCGGCATCACCTCATACCACATTAGGGCACGCCTAGCATCGTTACTTGTCATGTCATGCATCGATATGCATCTGTTTACATGGTATTCATTGTTTCTTCCCCCTCTTCTCTCCGGTAGACTACGAGACCGACGCTGCTGCTGCCCAGTTCGACTACGGAGTTGACGACCCCTCTCTCTTGCCAGAGCAACCAGGCAAGCCC
>NC_041383.1:191523672-191529810 GCF_002162155.2 Triticum dicoccoides
TCTACTCTATACTGCTTGCATTAGAGTAGTGTAGCATGTTACTGCTTTCTATTATACCTATTCTGATGCATAGCCTGGCCTTGTTACTACTGTTGTTACCTTTACCTGTAATCCTATATGCTTAGTATAGGATGCTAGTATATTCATCTGTGGCCCTACATTCTTGTCCGTCTGCCGTGCTATACTATCGGTCCTGATCACTCGGGAGGTGATCACGGGTATATACTATATACTTTATACATGATACATGTGGAGACTAAAGTCGGGTCGGCTGGTGGAGCACCCGCGAGTGGATCTTTGTGGCGGAGCGACAGGGCAGGTTGAGACCGCCTAGGAGAGAGGTGGGCCTGGCCCTGTTCGGCGTTCGCGGATACTTAACACGCTTAACGAGATCTTGGTATTTGATCTGAGTTGGCTACGAGCCTATACGCACTAACCAACTACGTGGGAAAGATATGGGCACTCGGCGTCGTGGTATCAGCCGAAGCACTTCGTGACGTCAGCGACTGAGCGGCGCGCGCCGAATTGGACTGGAACGCCACTAGGCTAGGTCTGCTTTCGGCCGCCCACGCAACATGCAGGTGTGCTCAGGGCGATGGGCCCAGAGCCCTGCGCGCTTAGGTTTAGACCGGCGTGCTGGCCTCTCTGTTGTGCCTAGGTGGGGCTGCGACGTGTTGATCTTCCGCGGCCGGGCATGACCCAGGAAAGTGTGTCCGGCCAAATGGGATCAAGCGTGTTGGGTAAGTTGGTGCACCCCTGCAGGGAACTTAATCTATTCGAATAGCCGTGATCTTCGGTAACAGGACGACTTGGAGTTGTACCTTGACCTTATGACAACTAGAATCAGATACTTAATAAAACACACCCTTCCAAGTTCCGCAGACAACCCGGTGATCGCTTTTCCACAGGGCGACGAGGGGAGGATCGCCGGGTAGGATTATGCTTTGCGATGCTACTGGAGATGCTACTTGGAGATGCTACTTGGAGATGCTACTTGGAGGACTTCAATCTACTCTCTTCTACATGCTGCAAGACGGAGGCTGCCAGAAGCGTAGTCTTCGATAGGACTAGCTATCCCCCTCTTATTCTGGCATTCTACAGTTCAGTCCACTGATATGGCCTCCATACACATATACCCATGCATATGTAGTGTAGCTCCTTGCTTGCGAGTACTTTAGATGAGTACTCATGGTTGCTTTCTCCCCCCTTTTTCCCCCTTTCCTTTCTTTCTGGTTGTCGCAACCAGACGTTGGAGCCCAGGATCCAGACGCCACCGACGATGATGATTCCTACTACACTGGAGGTGCCTACTACTACGTGCAGGCCGCTGACGACGACCAAGAGTAGTTAGGAGGATCCCAGTTTGTGCTAGCCATCTTATGGCAACTTGTTTAGCTTATGTCTGTACTCAGATATTGTTGCTTCTGCTGACTCGTCTATGATCGAGCACTTGTATTCGAGCCCTCGAGGCCCCTGGCTTGTATTATGATGCTTGTATGACTTATTTTATTTGTAGAGTTGTGTTGTGATATCTTCCCGTGATCCCTGATCTTGATCATACACATTTGCGTGCATGATGTGTGTACGATTGAATTGGGGGCGTCACAAGTTGGTATCAGAGCCGACTGCCTGTAGGAATCCCCCTTCCAACTCCTTGGCCGAAGTCGAGTCTAGACTTTACAAAACTTTTACTAACCTGTGCGGCCCATGGGCCCACATCGCCATTGGGTGGTAATAGGATCTTTTACTCCTCGCCTATACTCTGGGACTCTGAGCTCTCTTCTATTCGCGTTAAATGATTTTGCTAAAAACAAAACTAACTTTAGGTTCTCGATAATACTTGCTCACGGAGAGCCCCTCACTTTAGATGATCGCCTGCTGCACTAGAAGATTCCGAAGTTACTCTATAATGTTCTCTCGAGTCTTTGTGCCATCGCATTTGCGATTTCCTTCCACCGTCAACCCCTATGAAAAACTGCTTACACTTGCCATTCATACAATCATTCCCCGTTGATCTTGTTATTGCAAGATGTCCCGAAATACTCTTTGTTGTTCCGAAAATCCTTTAAGCTTACTGCCTTGCAGTTCTTTACCACATGAATATCCC
The DNA here is from genome assembly GCF_002162155.2 of Triticum dicoccoides. Taxonomy (NCBI): domain Eukaryota; kingdom Viridiplantae; phylum Streptophyta; class Magnoliopsida; order Poales; family Poaceae; genus Triticum; species Triticum dicoccoides. The sequence goes on from NC_041383.1 coordinate 191,525,780, forward strand.
TATTGAAAATTCCTCGCACTTGTCGAGTATCCGCTCATCCCCAGTTGTTCATGCGTTTCACAAAAGTCTTCAAAATACTATTCGATCTCCCGAAAATCTTATGGAGCCTTTGGCTCTTGAAATTCTTGCTTGCTCGCATTATGGTTAATCCCAATAGTCTCGTAATCTTAATGGCATACCTTGTCATTATCATTTTGAGTCCGTTGATTCAATACGTTGTGAATGTTCACAATCATCAGTCGAGTCCTAGGATTATCTTTCCGGCTCAGACGTCATTTTGAGCATGAGCTGGTTCTCGACCAAACTATCTGTCGTCGATTGTGCCTCTGGTATATACAATTGATCCATCCTTGATCAGAACGTCTGCTTCTGATCCCTTGTTTTGGAAATCATAATTCCTTGCATTTAAGCTTTGAATTATTCAGATGATTCCATAACTCGTTGCATTCGCATTCTTTCTTCCTCTGATTGAGTATCGATACTCACCTCAGCTCCATTGTGGATCGCCTTATCCACTGTTGGATTATTATATCCGACAGTGTCCTTCATAATTAATCACCTTGTGAGTCCTTCTCCGATACATAATGCCTTTGTTAAATTGTATCCTTTCCTTTTGTCATCCATGCTCTGCTTTCGAGCTGGTGATACTTACTATTGAAGCTTATGGTATATGTTCGCAAGAAGCCCCGATGGGATTGTACCTACGCCTTCCCTCATCGGCATGAACCTGAAAGATTTCACGGGTCATACTTATCTGGTATTGCACCAGGTAAAACTTTCAACAACTAATGTCATCTTCGAAATACGAGAGGTGAATGAAAGATTATGCATTGAGGAAGTGGGAGTCGACCTTGAACCTTGTGTTCATGCCCATGGACGCGATGTATATCCTATCATGGAAGCTTCTTGTAATAATAACTATTTCCTTGATAACTAACATATGGTATCTGTGAATTGATCCCTTGCAACCATGGTTCCGACCATGATTGTTCTTCTTTGATTCCATTTCTCGGACAAGTTAAAACAATTGTCTTCTATGGATTAATACACCCGTCCAATCTTTACTTTGATCTTGTGTCGAGTATTACCCCCTGGTATCTCAAGATTATCATGGAACTGCATAACTTCTTATGAGTTCTTCATCAAGTGCTACCTTCCCACTGATTCCAATTTTTCACGGGCTCTGAGTTATTATACACTCAAAGACACCGATAACTGAATCGAGTTCGCATTGCGATTCAACAAGTATTTGAACCCATCACTGCTTACAAATTTATTAATCCTTCAAAGTCATTCCTAGCCTGATTGGCTATATCATTATCGAGCTAATTTTAACTGTGCTACCCGGTCCTTCTTCCCGGAGCACAATTTTCGACGATGAACTAACCTTACGTCGATCATCGTCGTCATATCATTTCGCCTTGAACAACAAGCTTGGTTTTGAGTTTGAGTCGTACCCTTGGTTCCAATAACCTTTCACTTTATCATTACTTTGACTTGATGTCGTCGCTGATCGATTACATCTTCATGAACTCTCGCGACAAATGTGTCGTGAATATCATCAACATTCTGAGCTCTTCCAAGAGATCTATTGAAATCATGATGAGAAATACCATCCTTGCCCTCGATGATTGGTGTTATCAGCGACCACTTTATTGCCTTCCGTTCAACACAAACTTGTTCGTGTTTCGTATTATACCTTGACTTCCTTGCTACCCAGCATTGTTCTTCTTTACCTTGGAGAATTACCGCCTTTTATGTCAAGAATGTCGTGGGAATTTCACCACCTCTTAAGAATTCTTGGTATAGTGATACTTCTCACCATCACCATTCTTTCCTGGTCCTCGCGTTGATCCCAACCGGGGTACCAACAAGTGAACGGTGCTATTTGGATTCTGCCTTTCTAGCAACCCTATTGCTTTGAAGTTAATGGTCGGCCGTTCATTCTTAGTCTATTGATTATTGAATCACCATTCCGACATTTGTCGTGCAACCCAACCCATATTTCGGGCGCACCTTTCAACCAATGTTTAATTATGTATGTTTTCCTCGAGCATACCTCACTATATCATTTGATCTGAAAAGGGTTATCTCCCTGTTCAGATAATCGTGGAAATCCATCTTTTGAGATCTCAATGAAATGTCGCTGAGTCCATCAGCCACCTCCTCATTCTCTCCTTGACTTAATGATGAACTCTTGTTTCGGAACTCGCTTCCATAGTTCAGTTCCCAAGAATCTTACAATGTCATCTCGACAATTTGTGTTGCACCTTTTCTTCACAGACATCCTGAGTCTGAGTTATCCTGACACCAATCGGATCTGAATCTCGGTCAGATATGATGGTTGGGACAACTTTCCAAGAGTTATGATGTTGGACCTTTGATGACCCGGTAACATGATGTCATGCCTAGCACCCCCCCATGGGTGGAGGACCTATCGTTATAATTTCTTTTGCAAGGATAACCATTCTTCCTGGAGGAAATTGTAAGACCTATTTTATAAGCTGTTCCTGATGGATCCATTGAGTATCTAAAGTCCGACCTTTGTTTGAATACCATGCCAATGCTATCTCAAAAGTTTGTCTGTGGAACTTTGATTTTCAACAAGAACATTTGAAGCCCAATGCTAAATGTTTCCTGCTAAATTATCCAAACACCGATGTATGGGTAATGTCATGAAATTCTCTCCCCTACCTAAAGAGTTTTCTACATTATATCTTGTCATGGATATCATGCTCTGCTTGTCCTTGGGAAGGATATACCCTTGAAATATGTGTTTAAACACATTTTCCTTTCCATTGTTCTGTTTAATCTGATAATCGTATTTTCCTTTCCATTGGTTGGATTAACCTTTCTTGAGGTCTATATAATCTAAGCAGTATTATTCTCCTACTTATGTAAGCACCTCGTGGTACAAATCTGCCAATAAGACCCTGTTACTATTGTTGGTGACATTTCGGTAACCACCGATGGACGAGAACTTTGCCTATTGGTCCGCCTCGATGCAACGAGCAGGAAAATGGTTCTCTTCGTCCCTCGCCCTTGGTACCAAGTTGTTGCCGACATAACTGACATGGTACTCTCTGACATGCCTTGCTATCATGACCGTGCAAGATGTCACTGCTCCTATTTAAAAAAAACACATGGTGGGCCCATAACCCACAGTTCCACAGGATCGAAACCTGACTGTCCTGTACACCCCCCTATTCCCTAAGTTATTCCTCGTGCGTGGCCTCGTATGTAATTCACGGGCCACCGTCCTAGTGATCTATTCTGGTATCAGACGCAACACTTACTCTCGCTACTCTGAACCCCTTTCTCACTCTGGTTCAGGCTTCGAGCAACTATCTATCCGCTTGGAGCCTCTTATGGTACCTTCGTACCTTACTCTCGAGGTATTTCATATGTTCAACTCGAGAGATAATCTTATACTCATTCATGGGTTAACCCCAGATTGTTTCCCTCAGAAGCATTATGTCGTAGTGAGCTGCCCCTTATCCTTTCATAAGTACGATGGAGTTCCCGAAGAAATGATGACAAGTTTATCATGATGCATTGGAATAAAGAATTGAAGACATCAAAGAAAGGGATTAACTTCTTCGAGAAGATCCGTTAGAATATCGTAACCAGAACTTTCCCCCTTACTCCCCTCTTAAATCTCGGGACGAGATTTCTTGTAGTGGAGGAGAATTGTGACGCCCGGATAATTAAGCTACAGTGATCCCACACTAATGGTGCCACGTCACCACGATTGCTGCTGCTAAGCTATCATTAGGACAAAACCGGTCCAAAATTCAAAATTCAAATTAATGATAACAATAAAAGTTTTCAAAAATTAAAACAAAAATGTTTGGATTGTACTAAATATTACAAAGGTAATTATGGTGCAACAAACCCATTTTTATAAAATGCCTAAGTAATTTAAAACGATTTAAAACAGAAAAGTAAAATAAATAAAAAGTATAAAAAAACAAAAGAAAAGAAAAGGGACCCCCCCCCCCGCTAGGCCTCGGCCCAGCTAGCCTATGGGC
>NC_041383.1:191530714-191671421 GCF_002162155.2 Triticum dicoccoides
AGCCTCTTCCCCTCCCCTCTCCCTCGCGCGACCCGCCAGTCCCCTGGCCACGTGCCCGCGCGCACAGGCTGCTGGCCACGCGCCCTGCTGCCGTGGCTTGCTCCCGCGACTGCTCGCCCGCCCCCTCGGGGGTCACCTTCCGCCGCGCCACAGTCAACCACAGGCTCTATCCTCCGCTGGTGCCTCCCACAGTCGCCCTGCCGTGCACTCCGGCCAGCCGTCCCCTGTCCTTCCCTGCTCCGGCCGCGACCACGGCCACTGGCGCCAAGCCGCGCGCCCGCCCTTCCCATGTCCGCAGCGCCTGCTCGGACAAAGCCCATAACCCACGCGCCCGGCGCCTCCACTGGCTTGGGCAGACGCCAAAACGGGCTGACGCCCGCTGCGCCTGTTCGGGCGGCGCCCGCGACGCCCGCACCCGATAAGGCCCATAGGGCCTATGACAAGGGGGCCCCGCCCCAGAACGTTTTATAAAATAAAATAAAATAAAATGAAAATGAATTAATAAAATTAATAATTAGTTAGTTAATTAATTAGTGAATTAATTAAGTTAATTAGTCCTGTTTAAATTAATCTAATTAACTAGTTAGTTAATTAAACAATAATTGATTAGCTAAGTCCTAATTAACTAAACAGTCAATGACAGCTGGGACCCACACGTCAGGTTGACCAGGTCAATGGTCAACGTTGGCTGCTGACATCACTCTGATGTCATGCTGACATCATCATTTACTATTCTGGATAATGTTGGATTTAAATAAATAACTAAATAAAATCAGAAAATGATTAAATCTTTAGAAAATCATATCTTTTAATCCGTAACTCGGATTAAAATACTTTCTACATGAAAGTTGCTCAGAACGAAGAGACGAAGCCGGATACGCAGTCCGTTCGTCACACCCCTAACCTATCGAACTCGCAACTTTCCCCCTCCGGCTCCGCTGCCCGAAAACACAAAACCCCGGGGATATTTTCCCGGATGTTTCCCCCCTTAACCGGCATCACCTCATACCACATTAGGGCACGCCTAGCATCGTTACTTGTCATGTCATGCATCGATATGCATCTGTTTACATGGTATTCATTGTTTCTTCCCCCTCTTCTCTCCGGTAGAGTACGAGACCGATGCTGCTGCTGCCCAGTTTGACTACGGAGTTGACGACCCCTCTCTCTTGCCAGAGCAACCAGGCAAGCCCACCCTTGATCACCAAATATCACCTATCTACTCTATACTGCTTGCATTAGAGTAGTGTAGCATGTTACTGCTTTCTGTTATACCTATTCTGATGCATAGCCTGGCCTTGTTACTACTGTTGTTACCTTTACCTGTAATCCTATATGCTTAGTATAGGATGCTAGTATATTCATCTGTGGCCCTACATTCTTGTCCGTTTGTCGTGCTATACTATCAGGCCGTGATCACTCGGGAGGTGATCACGGGTATATACTATATACTTTATACATGATACATGTGGAGACTAAAGTCGGGTCGGCTAGTGGAGCACCCGCGAGTGGATCTTTGTGGCGGAGCGACAGGGCAGGTTGAGACCGCCTAGGAGAGAGGTGGGCCTGGCCCTGTTCGGCGTTCGCGGATACTTAACGCGCTTAACGAGATCTTGGTATTTGATCTGAGTTGGCTACGAGCCTATATGCACTAACCAACTACGTGGGAAAGATATGGGCACTCGGCGTCGTGGTATCAGCCGAAGCACTTCGTGACGTCAGCGACTGAGCGGCACGCGCCGAATTGGACTGGAACGCCACTAGGCTAGGTCTGCTTTCGGCCGCCCACGCAATATGCAGGTGTGCTCAGGGCGATGGGCCCAGACCCCTGCGCGCTTAGGTTTAGACCGGCGTGCTGGCCTCTCTGTTGTGCCTAGGTGGGGCTGCGACGTGTTGATCTTCCGCGGCCGGGCATGACCCAGGAAAGTGTGTCCGGCCAAATGGGATCAAGCGTGTTGGGTAAGTTGGTGCACCCCTGCAGGGAACTTAATCTATTCGAATAGCCGTGATCTTCGGTAACAGGACGACTTGGAGTTGTACCTTGACCTTATGACAACTAGAATCGGATACTTAATAAAACACACCCTTCCAAGTTCCACAGACAACCCGGTGATCGCTTTTCCACAGGGCGACGAGGGGAGGATCGCCGGGTAGGATTATGCTTTGCGATGCTACTGGAGATGCTACTTGGAGATGCTACTTGGAGATGCTACTTGGAGGACTTCAATCTACTCTCTTCTACATGCTGCAAGATGGAGGCTGCCAGAAGCGTAGTGTTCGATAGGACTAGCTATCCCCCTCTTATTCTGGCATTCTGCAGTTCAGTCCACTGATATGGCCTCCTTACACATATACCCATGCATATGTAGTGTAGCTCCTTGCTTGCGAGTACTTTGGATGAGTACTCACGGTTGCTTTCTCCCCCCTTTTTCCCCCTTTCCTTTCTTTCTGGTTGTCGCAACTAGACATTGGAGCCCAGGATCCAGACGCCACCGACGATGATGATTCCTACTACACTGGAGGTGCCTACTACTACGTGCAGGCCGCTGACGACGACCAAGAGTAGTTAGGAGGATCCCAGGCAGGAGGCCTGCGCCTCTTTCGATCTGTATCCCAGTTTGTGCTAGCCATCTTATGGCAACTTGTTTAGCTTATGTCTGTACTCAGATATTGTTGCTTCCACTGACTCGTCTATGATCGAGCACTTGTATTCGAGCCCTCGAGGCCCCTGTCTTGTATTATGATGCTTGTATGACTTATTTTATTTGTGTAGTTGTGTTGTGATATCTTCTCGTGAGTCCCTGATCTTGATCGTACACATTTGCATGCATGATTAGTGTACGATTGAATCGGGGGCGTCACAAGGACTCAAGTGAATTCCTTATCAGGAGTTGTACAGGAGGAAGTATCAGTGGTGAAGGATTTCCCTGATGTATTTCTAGAGGAGTTGCCAGGCATGCCACCGGATAGAGACATCGAGTTTTTTTATTGAGCTTTTGCCAGGCACAGGGCCAATATCTAAGAGACCGTATCGGATGCCCGCAAAGGATTTGGAAGAAATAAGAAGCAGATTAAGGAGTTACTACATAGGCTATATTCGCCCAATTCGTCACCTTGGGGATCACCAGTGCTTCTAGTGGAGAAGAAGGATGGATCGTTGAGGATGGTTGTTGATTATCGTGGATTGAATGAAGTGACAATCAAGAACAAGTACCCACTGCCGATGATCAATGATTTGTTTGACCAGTTGCAAGGAGCTAAAGTATTTTCTAAGATCGATCTGCGATCAGGATACCACTAGCTAAAGATTCAAGAGCAGGATATACCTAAGACAGCTTTTACCACAAGATACGGGCTATATGAGTATACCGTTATGTCTTTTGGTCTGACTAATGCGCCTGCATAGTTCATGAACATGATGGACAAGGTGTTTATGGAGCTTTTGGATAAGTTTGTCGTGGTGTTCATTGATGACATATTGGTCTACTCGAAGAATGAAGAGGAGCATAAGGAGCATTTGTGTTTGGTACTTGGGAAGCTCAGAGAACATTAGTTATATGCCAAGTTCTGCAAATGTGGGTTTTGGTTGAAGGAAGTTGGATTTCTCGGACATATTATATCCGGAGAAGGAATATCAGTAGACCCCACCAAGGTTGTCACTATGACAAATTGGGAAGCACCCACGTCAGTTGGAGAGACCCGGAGTTTTCTTGGACTCGCAGGATACTACAGGAGGTTCACTGAGAATTTCTCTAAGATTGCAAAGCCCATGACGGAGTTGTTGAAGAAGGACACCAAGTTCAAATGGACTGAGGAATGTGAGGCCAGTTTTCAAGAGTTGAAGAAATGCTTGGTTACAGCCCCAGTGTTGATTCTTCCAGATCAACGCAAGGATTATCAAGTGTATTGCGACACTTCTCGTCGAGGATTTGGAGCAGTGTTGATGCAGGAGGGAAGAGTTGTTTCATATGCCTCATGACAGCTTAGACCCCATGAGTTGAATTATGCTACACACGATTTGGAGTTAGCAGCTGTAGTACATGCATTTAAGACATGGAGACATTTTCTCATCAGAAACCATTGTGAGGTGTACACGGATCACAAGAGTTTGAAGTATATCTTCACGCAGAAGGAATTAAATCTCAGGCAAAGGAGATGGTTGGAACACATCAAGGATTATGATGTGAGATTGCACTATCATCCCAGAAAGGCTAACGTAGTAGCTGATGCGTTGAGTCGCAAGAGTCATGTCAATACACTCATGACCGGAGGATTACCCAAGGAGTTAGCAGAGGACCTTCGTGAGCTATGTTTGGAAATAGTTTCGAGAGGTTATGTATCAGCGTTGGAAGTTCAATGTACTTTGATGGATAAAATCAGAGAAGCTCAGAAGACGGACAAAGAGATTGCCGAGATAAAGGAAAGAATGAGCAAAGGAAAGGCTATGGGATTTCGTGAGGCTGAGCACGATACCTTATGGTTTGAGGATCGCGTATATGTGCCTAATGACCCGATATCAGGAAGTTGATTTTGCAGGAGGCCCATAACTCGCCATATTCGATTCACCCAGGAAATACCAAGATGTATCTGGATTTGAAGGATAGTTTCTAGTGGACCGGAATGAAGAAGGATATTGCGTAGTATGTAGCAGTTTGTGATGTATTGCAGAGAGTGAAGGCAGAGCATCAGAAGCCAGTAGGATTGGTACAACCATTGCAGATACCCGAATGGAAGTGGGATAAGCTAGGCATGAATTTTATCATGGGTTTGCCCATGACTCGTGCAGGCTATGACTCGATATGGCTTGTAGTCGATCGTTTGACGAAGGTAGCTCATTTCATCCTAGTGAAGACCACTTACACAAGTGCTAAGTTGGCAAAGATATACATGACCAGGATTGTATGTTTGCATGGAGTTCCGAGGACCATTGTATTAGACTAAGGAACCCGGTTTACCTCAAAGTTCTGGAATCAGTTGCATGAGACTTTAGGTACCAGGCTAGAGTTTAACACAACCTTTCACCCGCAGACAGATGGACAAACCGAGAGAGTTAATCAGATTCTGCAGGACATGTTGAGAGCTTGTGCGCTAGACTATGGATCTAGTTAGGACGACAATTTGCCATATGCAGAGTTCTCTTACAATAACAGTTATCAAGCCAGTTTGAAGATGGCCCCTTTCGAAGCTTTGCACGGAAGGAGGTGCAGGACATCGTTGTTATGGGATGAAGTTGGAGACCGTCAGTTGTTTGGACCAGATTTGATTAAGGAGTCTGAAGAGAAGGTTAAGCTGATTCGCGATAGGCTCAAGGTAGCCCAGTCCAGGCAGAAGAGCTATGCAGATTCTAAATGGAAGGAGACAGTTTACGAAGTCGATGATAGAGTGTATCTTTGTGTGTCCCTGAGGGAGTCCTGGATTAGGGGGTATCCGGATAGCCGGACTATATACTTTGGATTGGGCCGTGAAGATACAAGACTCAAGACTTCGTCCTGTGTCCGGATGGGACTTTCCTTTGCGTGGATGACAAGCTTGGCGATCCAGATATTAGATCTCCTTCTTTGTAACCGACTCTATGTAAACCCTAGCCCCCTCTAGTGTCTATATAAACCGGAGGGTTTGGTCCGTATAGGGACGATCATAACAATCATAATCATCATAGGCTAGCTTCTAGGGTTTAACCTCTACGATCTCGTGATAGATCAACTCTTGTAATACTCATATCATCAATATCAATCAAGCAGGAAGTAGGGTTTTACCTCCATCGAGAGGGCCCGAAACTGGGTAAAACATCGTGACCCTTGCCTCCTGTTACCATTAGCCTTAGACGTTGATACGTCTCCAACGTATCTATAATTTTTGATTGTTCCATGCTATTATATTACCCCTTTTGGATGTTTATGGGCTTTATTTTACACATTTATATCATTTTTGGGACTAATCTACTAACCGGAGGCCCAGCCCATATTGCTGTTTTATTGCCTGTTTCAGTATTTCGAAGAAAAGGAATATCAAACGGAGTCCAAACGGAATGAAACCTTCGGCAGCGTGATTTTTTGGAAGAATATGATCCTGGAGACTTGGAGTTCACGTCAGAAGATCCTCGAGGCAGCCACAAGATAGGAGGGCGCCCCCCTGTAGGGTGCGCCCCCCTGTCTCGTGGGCCCCTCGAGCACCTCCCGACAGACTTCTTTCGCCTATATAAGCCTACGTACCCTAAAACCATCGAATATCAAGATAGATCGGGAGTTCCGCCGCCCCAAGCCTCTTTAGCCACCAAAAACCTCTCGAGAGTCCGTTCCGGCACCCTGCCGGAGGGGGAACCCATCACCAGTGGCCATATTCCTCATCCCGGTGCTCTCCATGACGAGGAGGGAGTAGTTCACCCTCGGGGCTGAGGGTATGTACCAGTAGCTATGTGTTTGATCTCTCTCTCTCTTGTTCTCTCTATGGCATGATCTTGATGTATCGCGAGCTTTGCTATTATAGTTGGATCTTATGATGTTTCTCCCCCTCTACTCTCTTGTGATGAATTGAGTTTCCCTCTTGAAGTTATCTTATCGGATTGAGTCTTGCTTTGAGAACACTTGATGTATGTCTTGCCATGCTTATCTGTGGTGACAATGGGATATCACGTGCCACTTGATGTATGTTTTGGTGACTGTCGGTGTCAAAACCGGAGGAACTCGGGTAGGGGGTCCCGATCTGTGTGTCTTAGGCTGATGGTAACAGGAAGCAAGGGACACAACGTTTACCCAGGTTCGGGCCCTCTCAATGGAGGTAAAACACTACTTCCTGCTTGATTAATATTGAAGATATGAGTAGTACAAGAGTAGATCTACCACGAGATCGTAGAGGCTAAACCCTAAGAGCTAGCCTATGATGGTATGATTGTAGTTGTGATCGACCTTCTAAGGACCAACCTCTCCGGTTTATATAGACATCGGAGAGGGCTAGGGTTTACATGGAGTCAGTTACAAGGAAGGAAACACAATATCCGGATCGCCAAGCTTGACTTCTACGCAAAGGAGAGTCCCATCCGGACACGGGCCGAAGTCTTGAGTCTTGTATCTTCACACTTCAATAGTACGGCTGATATATATAGTCCAGTTGTCCGGATACCCCCTAATCCAGGACTCCCTCAGTAGCCCCTGAACCAGGCTTCAATGACGATGAGTCCGGCGTGCAGTCTTGTCTTTGACATTGAAAGGCGGGTTCCTTCTCCGAACACTCCAAGGTAATTATCGAACACTTCAACCGTGTCCGGATCCACAAAATGATCCTCACATATTGTCACACCCTGCATTTTGTAACATTTCATTTGCATTAATAAAGCATGAAAATTTGGACCAACAAAAACTTTTGCATTATCTAGCTTTTATTTGGAGTTGGTTTTCTCTCTGTGATTTTTCTTAGTGCTCTTTAAGGTCAACACAACTCCACCTTATATACTTCATCTCCTTGCCCCAAACTTCTGCCCAATAATCATGCCATGTGTATAGAGCAATATAATATTTTCACAAAAAAATAATTTGGCCAAATAGTATTTTCAAAAATTAGTTTTCCAAAAACCCCTAAATTGAGGTTTGCACTACAAGTACTTGATTTGGGGTATGAAAAATATTTCAAAGAATATATTTGAGACCTATTAGATATAGGACTCCCATAAACCACAAAAATATAATTTTAAAAGTTATTTTCCTATTTTATTTAAAGGCTTTTTCTTAAGGCCATAAATGGTCTTTAATAAGGAAAAATTATTTTATTGTTTCAAAAATATTTTATAAAAATCAGGGAAGCTCAGTGGACATATATTTTCCATATATAAGAGTTTCAACACATGGTCATGTTCAAAATGTTGGACAAAACCTCCCAGAACCATTTCTGCCCATTTCAGGGATTTGAAATATTTCTACAGGAAATATTTTCATAAAAATCCAAGGAAAATCCAGCAAGTCAAAAATGCATATTTTAATCACCTTGCAAAGCCTCATGTCAATTAAAGTCATTTTTGTTCACCAAAATGCCCCAAAACCCTCTCTGACCAGAATCAAAATTGAACTACTTTGTACTGCCAACTATCTCTCCTTGATCCCAACTTTTGTGAGCATGATCACATGACCAAATGAGGCCACCACACCAAGTGGTGCATCAAGGAGAAGTGATTTACTCAACTAGGTCTGCACAAGTCCATTCCTGCCAATTTCTAGGGTTTACAAAAGTTGCATTGGCAACTTTGCCCAAATGAGCTCAAAATGGGCGGAAGGCCCTAATTATATGTGCCATTTCACCCTGTGGAGTCACATGACTAATGGAAATCATCTACTTGCCCAAACCAGCATCAAACACCTTCTGCCACTTTACCAAAATCCCATTTTTGGCCTCTCCCACTAATCTCCATGAGCTCTTCTTTTTATCACAACCCCTCCTAGATACCCTCTATCTCCTGGATGCTTTCCTCCCCAAGGAAGCAATGATGAAGGGAGGGGGAACCCCGTTTTTCTTCTCTGGACAGCAGATTCCCCCCTCTTTCTTAGCCTCCTTCTCTCCCCTCAGCTTTCCAGAGCATCCAAGGCTCTCTCCAGCTTTTGCCCATGCCCCCTCTAGCTGCCAGACACAAGTGGACGCGTGCGGACGCGGGAAAACCGCGGATGCCGGCCAAAGTCGCGCTCTCGAGCGCCTGGTAGGGCACCCGACCATTGACGCCGCGTCCCCCGACCACCTCGAGCCGTGCGCCAATCGATGCCCCTCGACGTCCGCTCCACGCCAGCATGCCGCCCACTTGCTCCCGCACCCTCCTCTCTCTCCTACAGCTCGCGCCAGAGCGCCGCTCCACTCGGCCAATGCGCGCGCCGCTCCTGTGGCCCGCCCGCAGCTCGTCCCTCTCCTCCTCTCTCTCCTTAGCACCCTAGACCACCCCCACGAACACACCCGAGCCCTCCGTTCCCTCTCTAACGGCCACCTGAGCCGATCCCATAGGCACCCGTAGGCCACGCCTACGGTGGACCTCGGTCATCCTATATAAGGCGACGCCGAGCCCCTCTCCCACTCCCTGTCGCTCCCCCACCCTCCTAATCAACCTACGGCACTCCCCATTCATCTCCAAAACCGCCCGAGCTCGAGATCGAGCCCGAGATCCGCCGCTTCGGCTCGCCGGAGTTCGCGAGGTACAGGCCTCCCCCGCTCCTCCTCTGCCCCGATCTGGAACCGCCATGGCTCACTGACCATTTCCCCTCTCTCCCCCGCTTCTTTTGGAGCCAGAAACGGTCGGAGCCACCGCCGCCCGAAGCTCCTTGCCGTGCCTCCTCGTCGCCGACGAACCAGGCAACTCCAGTGACGTCCACCACCTCCACCCGAATGGCGACTCAACACTGAGTCCATCCGTGCCTTCGTCCGACCTCGCCGTGCCGCGCATCGTCGCCGGTGAGCCTGCCGACCCTCTGCCGCAGGGTTAGGGATGATAGGCGGGCCCCGCCTATCAGCCTCTCCCCTCCATCGCCCCTCTCTCTCTCGCTGACGCCTGGGCCCCACCCGTCAGGTTTAAACCTGGCGCGCGTGCGTGCATGAATGTGCTGGGCCGCTACTCTGTCTGGGCCTGCTGCGTTGCGGCTGTTCTGGCCCAGCAGCACAGAGCCTTTTTTTCCTTTTTCTTTTTCTGTCACCTTTCCAAAAATTCTCTGGATTAAATATTAATCCAAATGAAATAATTCTAGTTCCTAAATTCTTGTAAAAATCCCACATAATTAAGGGTGCAACTTTCATGCAAATCCCACAACCTTTTCTTCACTCTAAATATTTAAATGTGATTTTAAGCATTTAAATGTACCTTTGTAAATCCATTTCTCTTATTCTGCTACTCCAAATCCAAAACTAGGAATTTTCCCCTTCTTAGTTTTCACCCTAGTATTTAACAAAAATGAGTTGACATTTTTCTGAGCACTTTGGTTTTTTTGTTTAATTATTGCCTTATTTTCCTCGTTACTATTTTGCGATGATAGATTGCATTGCTGACGAAGGAGTTGGACCAAAAGACTTTGAAGACCCAGAAGACTTCGTTGAGCCAGGCAAGCAGCCCTTTGACCATGTCCATGAAACCCTTTTTATGCATGTCATATAGCACTTTATCATTGTTGCATCGGAATCGTGAAGAGATGGTAAACCACATTGGTTGGTTGCCTCTGTTACTTCCCCGTTGATACTTGCATTGTGCATGACCCTACCGTCCTATGAGGGTTATGCCGGTGGGAGTAGATAGGATGCTAAAGTAGTTGCTACGCAAAAAGGGACGGGAATATGCATGGTGATGGAGACAAAGTATTTTCAAAGAACTTTTGGAAAACCCCGTCGGGTGTCACTTATGCCCGAGGAAGATGATGAGATGGGTAACCACTTGATGACGAAGTGGTGTACCGAGGCAAGTGTGTGTGTTGTTTTTGAAAACGGATAAGATTTAAGATTTGTTGACTGTCCCAACCCTACATGCGCAACCACTCTACCCTTATATGGGAAAGGGCATTATTGATTACCTAGGCCGGTACTAGCTTGGAGCCTGCATTACTAGTGACGGGGGAGAGTTGGTGCTCTCTCTCGGGACGGGGTCGTGCCAGGTAGGGCGGCCATGACTGTTTTTACAGGGCACCGGATACACCGTTGTGTCCCCTCTCGGATGTTACGATCTCGAGTGAGTCTCGTATGATGTACATCGTGAGGATACGGAACAACGAGTGGACTCCATGTTAGTGTCGTCTAGGGAAAGATAGTGATCGGGTGCTTACCTCGGGTACTTGAGGTATCGCGGGTCGTGGATGACACAAAAGTTCCCCGGATCTTGTGGGTAAAGTGTGCAACCTCTGCAGAGTGTAAGACTATTCGAATAGCCGTGTCCACGGTCAAGGACAGTTGGGCGGTGCTGCTTCAACTATGTCCAGAACTTCACAGGCTAGTGTGTGGGTTTGGATAATTGGGGAGAACTACTTGGGTCAAGTCAAGGGACTTGACATGATTGAGTTGGGTTGATGCCCACTCTATTTATGATGATATCTGTAACCTGTCCTCATGGTTACTCGAATTCTCCTAATTCATATCTTACAAGTTGCTGAACATGTCACTACATTCAAAACTAGCTTTCTGCAAAAATTTACCTATATCATGCATTGTTGTATCTTGAACCAAAACATGGGTTGCTTGTGAGTACATTCAAAGTACTCATTGGCTTGCCACTGGTTATTTAATTGACCAGGCATGGAAGAACCGGAGTTCGAAGAAGAGTTCTTTGGAGACGAACATGCGAAGTAGGACGTTTCCCAGTCAGAATGCCTGTAGGGTTAAGGCAGATGGCATGGGTTCTACTTATCGACGAAGATTTCCGCTGCTTGCGTTTTATTTGAAGTTCGCCCCTTAAGGCTTTATCAATGTAAGACTTGACCATAATGGTCATAATTTGTGTAAGACGGTATGTATGGATGTAAGACTCTTGTTATTCAGCTTCTGTGTGTTCAGTGAGCATTGATCTTTGAGATCACTGTGCACGTGCATTTGGTGATCACGACTTATGAGTCGGGGTCCCCAAAGAGCTGGTATCAGAGCCATCCTGACTATAGGAAGCCTTAGTTAGCATGGACATTAGTTAGCTTGAGACCATCTAAACTTCTCTTCTTTTCTAAAGCTTACCCAACCCAAGATATATTTCCCTGATTGACCTCTCCCATTCAACCTTTGTAGATGGCTGCCGTACCCGAAGACTTCCTGACCACCGGATTTCCCGTGCTTCTCGAGGACAGCCTTAGGAAGTGCCAGTTCACTCGAGCCCCCACCTACTCCTACCACGAGCACCGGATCAACAACACCAAGAAGGAGTATCACGTGGAGGTAGTCGTGAGGGCGAATGACTCCCCAACAAGCTGGTACTTTGAAGGACCCCAGATGGCGACCCTCTTTCTCACCGTTGAGACTGCTGCACTCAAGGTGCTGACTCGCCTTCGAGATCTTCTGCCAGAGATGGCAAGTGAGCCAGCCACTCGTTACCTGCCTTATCGTAAGGGGGGTGATGACGAGAGCAGCGCACCAGCTCCACCCATGGACGAAGGACTTTCCCTCCGTTTCCAGACCTACTTCAGCTTGTGTGCCGACAGCTTGGCACAACACTTGACCTTGGAGTCGGTGGAGCTTCGGAAGGAACTCCATGAGACCAAGGAACTCCTCCGCCTGGCCCAGACGAAGGCGGACAGGATCAAGAAGGATGGTGCACCCCCTGGACAGCCCGTTGCAGCCTATCGAGGCGGGCGACCCCCATAGATCACGAATGCCAAGGGGTCATATCAACCACGCCGTATGACGGCGAAAGACTACCGCAACCTCTTCACGGTGCCCCCGGCGAAGCAGCGCCGTGTTCAGCTCCTCCACTCCCCCACTCCCTCAAGCGACGAAGATACTGAGACAGATGAAGATGAGGAGGAAGACCCAGAGGAGCCGGAATACCCGACCGAGCATTCCACCACCTAGACACCGTTCAGGACTAGGATAGGCCAGTCCGTAACCCTTAAGGTAGGATAGGTCGTGTACCCCTTATGCGAAATCGAGTCCATGTAATGGTTCAAATGAAACCATTTGTGTTGTGTTTTCTTTCGACGTGTTTTGATGGAAGTTGTACTTTCCCTTTCGGGAAATTTTAAACAACTACATCACCCATTTGGTTTTAATGCATGAGTTTGGCCCTTCCGGCCTTGGCTTAACTTAAAATTGTATCACACCCACCCCTTACTAGGCACCCCATCTATATTGATTTCTCTCCTTTTTCCCAATCATGAGACCTTGACCGCTCCAAAAGGATGCCTGTTGTAACACGTACTGGTACCTCTACCCAGCAGCAAGAAGCCGGAGGTTCTGCTGAAGCAAGAGTCAGCCAGGACCAAGCCCGAGGATAGACTCCACCACCACCACCTCCTCCAAGCATGGACATGGCTCAGCTTCTTCAAGCCTTTCGAGACGAACGCCAAGCCAACACTGCAGCCCTCCAGACGATTGCTCAAGCTGTCAATCACCAGCCGGCGGGACACGGCAATGGACGTTCCACGTTGGTGGAGTTCAAGAAGCATGCACCACCCACATTCATCGAGACTGCTGAACCCCTGGATGCAGACGACTGGGTCCGCACCATTGAGGATATATTGGAACTTGTCGGATGCACTGAAGACCGTGAGAGGGTGGCATATGCTGCCCACTATCTCGGGGGAACTGCCAGAGCTTGGTGGCATGGATTCAAGGCCATGCATGCTGAGCAAAACATCACTTGGAATAACTTCAAGACAGAATTCCGCAAGGCCCACATTCCTTCCGGAATCATGTCCATCAAGAAGCGTGAGTTCCGAGCCCTGAAGCAAGGAAGTAGCACAGTCAAGGAGTACATGCAGAAGTTCAGTGTTCTCTTAAGGTATGCTCCTGAGGATGTCAGCACTGATGCTGCCAAAAAGGAGCGCTTCATGGAAGGCCTTAACCATACTCTGTAGGACTCGCTTGTTGTGTGTGACTGCCCAATCTTTCCTGATCTGGTGAACAAGGCACTCATGCTTGAGGACAAGCGACGTGCTTTGGATGATACCCGTAAGCGCAAGATGATCAGCAAGGGTAGCTCCAGCAACCAGAAGCCTCACCCGTGGCAGCCAGCCCCGGTGAAGCCAACCTATCAGCAGCCAAGAGCCCTTACACCCCGCACCAACTATCAGCCTCAGCAGTATGCCAACCCCAGGCCAGCTTACAACAACCCCAATAACAATGCTGGCAAGAGCAGCAACCTGAACCAAGTCACTTGCTTTGGATGTGGTCAGCCATGACACTACTCCAAGAATTGCCCCAACAAGAAGCCCGACGCTCTGCGCCCCAATGCGCAGAACCCAGGACAAGGCCGTGGAATGCCACCAAGGAACCAAGCTCCCCGCAACCCTACCAACAACAGCAAGGGTCGTGTGAATCATGTCACTGCAGAAGAAGCCCAGGAAGACCCGGACGTCATGCTGGGTACGTTCCTTGTCAACTTAGCACCTGCAACTGTCTTGTTTGATTCTGGAGCCATGCATTCATTTGTCACCCAAAAGTTTGCATTAAAAAGTGGCATGATCCCTACACCCCTGAATAACCCTATGGTGGTTGTCAGGACCCCGACTCGGTGTCACATCGATCTAGCCGGTAACACCTCATATCACTTTGCGGCCTCACGCACGGTATCCCCACGGGTGTCACCTTACCTTTGCCCGGGACCGTTTGCGCCTTTTGGCTCACGTATATGATAGTGTCGCTAGCATCCATATGATAAGGAGCCCGGGCTGACATGACTAGTCGTAAACCCAAAGTGGCACAGACTTACAGGGACAGGCATCCATGACCCAGCTTCGAACGTGTCGGTCATCAGCAAGTGGGTCCGGGCTGTAGCACTGGGCTAGCAGGACTCCGGTAAACCGGGCTGTAGCGGGCTAACAGGACTCCGATACTCAATGCGTGACATTTCCCCGAAGGGACAGACACAAGAACGAAGAAGGACACATGCCGGCCAGCCTAAGTGTTCCAGAGCAGTAGCAAGCTACCATGGCTCAGCGGTAACACTAGGAGACATTTCCCGGTAAGAGAGGCTACTAAAGATAAACAACTAGATAGTCAGATCCCACACATACCAAGCATTTCAACCATACACACAATATGCTCGATATGTGCAAATACAACGAAGCATCACAACATGACTCTACGACACAAGTACTTTATTTAAGGCTCAGGGAGCCATACATATCATACACAAAGGTACGGGTCTCACGACCCAACATTCAAGTCATACAGTCATACAAACCAGCAGCGGAAGTAACTTGTCTGAGTACAGACAACTAGTAAAATAAAAGAGGCTTGGAAGGCCTAGCTATACTACGTGGTCCTTCATAGGCTCAAGATCACCACCTGGGCCTTTAGCCTACTCGTTGATGTCAACGTCTACGTAGAACCCATCAGAAGGGGTTGCAGCGTCTTTTGTAAAATGTAAATTATAGCAACATGAGTACAAAGGTACTCAGCAAGACTTACATCAGATCCTACATACATGCATATTATCAAGAAGGGTTGGTGGAGTTATTGCAGCAAGCCAGCTTTGACTCTTGGCTAGACTATCCTACGATACTTCAACTTGAAACGGTTTTGCGCACACGAGTCCACTACCCACCAATTCAATACACTACCGGGGATCCCCCTCCGTCTTCCTGCGGAAGAGCCATCCTCGGCACTCACACTTATCTTGAGGCTTTTAGTAGTTTCCGTTTACTTGTCTATGAACTGTATAGGCAACCAAGTAGTCCTTTACCGCGGACGCGGCTATTCGAATAGATCATGATAACCCTGCAGGGGTGTACTTCTTCATACATGTTTCCACCACTTAGCGTCTGCACACGACATGTGCTCGGCAGACTTCAAGCGAAAGCCGACGTGGGTGTAGACCACGACCTACCTAAACACTTAAGCCTCTAGTCCAGGTTTATCGCCTATCCAGGTTCCATCCGCAGGGAGTCCGGCCGAGGTTTCCCATACGGCCCCGAACGATGTGAACAGGGTTCCCGAGATACCTAACGGGTATTCAGTACACCCGGCCACGCACCTACCGCATCACAGCCCACCCCTATGGTCAGCGCTGTCCACGGCCTCCAGTAGGCTACAAACACCAGAAACTACTTGCAACTCCTGGACAGAGAGCTAAGGTGAATAAGAAGTCGAGCGGGGTCATATTTCAGGGCCCAATGCATGGTAGTAGCTGTATCTTAAATCACACATACAGATCTCAGTGCTTAAGGTCGGCTTCAATGAAACAACCCACCATGTACTCCTACATGGCCTCTCATCGATACCTTTACCAAATCGTGTTCACCACACCACTCTCATTACCGACGTAATCATTTCACTCTAGCCCATCACCCAGATGAACCAGACCTGACACGACTCTAAGCATAGCAGGCATAGCAAGGTAGGAATAACACATACATATGGCTCAATCAACTCCTACACATGCTAGTGGGTTCCATCTAGTTACTGTGGCAATGACAGGTCATGCAGAAGAAATGGGTTCAACTACCGTAGCACACAGCAGTTTGAAACACGTTGTCTTAATGCAGTAAAAGAGAGCAGGAGCGAGAACATGGGATTGTATCGATATGATCAAATGGTTGGTTGCTTGCCTGATGGTTCGATGCACTGATACGGTTCTTCGTTAGGGTAATCACGGTACTCCTCGGAGACAGAACCTGTCGCAAGGGACACTGATACACAACCATCACCAAACAATGTGCAACAATATGATGCATGCATGAAACATGGCAATATGAGTGTGTTGGGCTAATGCAACTAAGACCAGAAGGGTTTGAACCAATTTGAATCAAAGATTCAAATTTCAAACTCAAACATGGCCCTTTTAAAGTGTTTTCCTTGTTCTGCATTAAACATCAAGTTAACTTGCTTAGTCATGCATGAAAATAGTACAGATGGATAGATTGGATTTTTCTGATCATTTTTCATATATAATTTGTCTGATTTGGAGTTACAGAATAAAAGTTATGAATTTTTGAAGTTTAAATTATATTCTGGAATTTCCTATATTAGAATAATTCCAGAAAATCAATTATTGCGTCAGCCTGACGTCAGTGTGACGTCAGCGGGTCAACGGAACACGTCAGGGTCAAACCTGACAGTGGGTCCCGCATGTCAGGGTGATTATTTTAATTAAAGTTTAATTAAAACTAATCCTGTTTAATTAACAGGGCTGGGCCCCACCTGTCATTGACTCAGGGGAGTCAACCAGGGCCCACCCGTGGTCAAAGTCAAAGCCAGCGACGCCGGCGTTTAGCCGCCGGCGAGCCCGACGCGGCGGCGGGAGTGGTTTTGGCCATTTCGGCCACCAAATGGGCCGCGGAGACCACCGGAGTGGAGCTGAGGGCAAGCCGCAGCTCTTGGTGGAGTCCGTTGGGGTCGGGGTGGCCGGAGTTGGCGCCGGCGACGACTTTGGCGGCCACCGGGGTTCGGCCGAAGATGAACTTGGCGCTAGAGGGGTCGGTGAGGTTCGGGGAGTGGCTAGCTAGGTGCTGCGGGACTCGGTGAGTAAGATGGACACCATCTTGTGGCCGGAGTGTGGCCGGAAGCACGTCGGCGACGAGATCCGCGGCGGTGCGGGCGTGTGATCCTCGTGCGGTGGCTACACGGCTCGGGAATGAGAGAGAGAGGGTCGGAGGAGTAGCTAGGCTCACAACGCTCCCGTAGAGACCACCGGCGAGGTCGGGGACGAGCTGAGGCGGCGACGGCGTTGAAGGGGATCTCCGGCGACGGCGAGCTCGGGCGAGGTTGGTGCAGTGGTCTCGGGCCGCACGAGCACACGGGGCTCGGCTAGCTCGATGAAGTAGACGGCGGCGGAGCTCCTGGACAGAGTGGCACGGCGTGGGGTGGACGGAGGGCGTGGCTACGGCGAGGGGGTGGCGGCGATGGCGTCGGCCATGGCTGGGGCGTGCAAGGGGGAGGAGCTGGAGAGGAGAGGGGGTGTCTGGGAGGTTCGGGGGAGAGAGGGAAGCCGATCCACGGCGTTAGCCGGGCGAGGGAGGCGGCGAGGCGGCGAGCAGGTGCGTGGCACCCATGCGGTGCTCGCCGTCGAGCACCTGCCTGTCTGCCTGGCCGGAAGCAGCTCGCTGGCGCGGTGCTGGGCTGGGCCGGCAGGTGGGCCGGTGCTGGGCGACAGGTAAGTTTTTTCCATTTTCTTCTGTTTTCTGTTTTTTTTAATACTTCTACAACTTTGTTGAATTTAATAAAATACCTAGGCAACTTCAAAAATCACCAAACTACTCCTGGTCCTTAGTTGGATTATTTCCAACATGAAACATTTTAGTTTGGAGTTATTTGAGCATTTAAATATTTTATATAATTTTAAATGCCCAAAATCAAATATTTTTGATTTAATCCAAAAACCCTAGGATGGCCTAGGAAAATGTGCACCACTTTTGGCAGAGGTTCTGAACCAAGACAAAAATGATGGGCATTTTTAGAAGGGCATTTCAGGTTCATTGAAAATTATTTTTAGTAACCCTAGTTGGTTTCAGGGGGGACTGGGGGTTCTGTCATCCCCATTTCAAGTTTCTGATGAAAGAGTAAACATGATGCAACACTCTAATGCATGACTAGCTAGGGTGTGACAACTCACCCCCACTCAAAAGAATCTCGTCCCGAGATTTGGGTTCCTCCAGGAAGAAGGCGGGATACTCGAGTCGAAGACGATCCTCCCTTTCCCAAGTTGCTTCATCCTCAGAATGGTGCGACCATTGTACTTTGAGAAACTTGATATTATGACGTCGAGTGGTACGCTCGGCCTGATCGAGGATACGAATGGGGTACTCTCGATATGTAAGATTATCTTGGAGATCAAGCGTTTCGTGGTCCACTCCACGGGTAGGATCCGAGAAGAAACGCCTGAGTTGAGAAACGTGGAAGACATCGTGGACTCTGGAGAGGTGCGGAGGTAGTTCCAATTGGTAGGCAACTTCTCCTCGCTTGGCGAGAATGCGAAAAGGTCCAATGTAACGAGGAGCCAATTTTCCTTTGATACCGAAACGATGGGTTCCCTTCAGAGGGGTAACCCGAAGATAAGCCTTCTCGTCAACCTCGAAAGTCATAGCCTTATGTTTTCGGTCATATTGACTCTTTTGACGAGATTGGGCTGTTTTCAACTTTTCACGAACGATGTGAACTTGTTCTTCTGCTTCCTGAATCATATCCGGGCCAAAGAATTGTCTTTCCCCGGTCTCTGACCAGATAAGGGGTGTTCGACACCGTCGTCCATAGAGAACTTCAAAAGGGGCTTTACCCAAGCTAGATTGATAGCTGTTGTTGTAAGCAAATTCGGCAAATGGAAGGCACTTCTCCCAAACCATTCCGAATGAGATAACAGAGGCTCGAAGCATGTCTTCTAGAATCTGGTTGACGCGTTCTACTTGACCACTCGACTGAGGGTGGAAAGCGGTGCTAAAGGAGAGACGGGTTCCCATAGCATTTTGGAAGCTTTCCCAAAATCGAGAGGTGAAAAGACTTCCTCGATCCAAATTAATTTCCAAAGGAACACCATGGAGAGACACTATCCGGGAGATGTATAAGTCTGCCAGCTGACTAGCAGTTATACTCTCACGAACAGGTAAGAAATGGGCTACTTTGGAAAGACGATCGACAACGACGAAGATAGCATTATTCCCTCTCTTGGTCCTGGGAAAACCGGTAATGAAATCCATACCAATTTTATCTCATTTCCATTCAGGAATGGCTAAGGGTTGAAGGGTGCCAGCAGGCCGTTGATGCTCTGCTTTTACACGACGACAGACGTCGCAATTAGCAGTATACTGAGCAATTTCTCTCTTCATCCTAGTCCACCAGAACCTCTGGCGTAGGTCCTGATACATCTTAGTACTACCGGGATGAATGGTGAGAGGAGATTCATGAGCCTCCTTAAGGATCAACTGCCGTAGATGCTGGTTCTTGGGAACCACTAAACGGTTCTCAAAATACACAACACCATGATCATTTGTGGAGAAACAACTAGCACCTCCGCTAGCAATGTTCTCCTTGATTTTAGATATTCCCTTATCTCGCTTTTGGGCAGCAATGATTTGATCCGTAAGAGTAGGTTTCGCCACCAAGGTGGAAAGAAATCCTTGAGGAACAATGTGAAGGTTAAGCTTCCGAAATTCCTCATGGAGAAGCGGTTGACTTTGTTGTAACATTAGGTTGTTACAATAAGATTTACGACTTAGCGCATCAGCCATGACGTTGGCTTTCCCTGGGGTGTAAGTTATTCCTAAGTCGAAATCTGTGATTAACTCAACCCAACGTCTTTGCCTGAGATTCAAATCCGGTTGGGTGAAAATGTACTGCAGACTCTGGTGATCAGTGAATATTTCACAACGGTTACCGAGGAGGTAATTTCGCCAGGTCTTAAGTGCATAGACTACGGCTGCAAGCTCTAGGTCATGAGTAGGATAATTCTCCTCATGTGGGTGCAATTGCCGTGAAGCATAAGCAATTACGTGTCGATCTTGCATGAGAATGCAACCTAGTCCTTGTCGCGAGGCGTCGCAGTAGATAACAAAGTCCTTGGAGAAGTCTGGCGGTACCAGTACGGGAGCAGAAGTCAGGCGTCTTTTCAGTTCCTGAAAGCTGTGCTCACATTGTGGAGTCCATTCGAACTTCTTATCTTTCTTGAGGAGTTCGGTTAGAGGTTTGGCAACTTTGGAGAAGTTTTCGACGAAGCGACGGCAATAGCTCGCTAAGCCCAGAAAACTCCGAACTTGCTTGACCGATTCAGGTGGAGTCCAATTAAGGACGGCTTGAACTCGCTCAGGGTTAACAGCAATACCTTTACCAGATATTACATGACCCAGATAGGTCACTTCTGACTACCAGAATTCACATTTAGAAAATTTGGCATAAAGGCGATGCTCTCGAAGTTTCTTCAACACTAGCCTTAGATGTTCGGCATGTTCTTCCTCGTTCTTGGAGTAGATGAGTATATCATCGAGGTAAACCACGACGAATTTATCCAAATACTCCATGAAGATTGAGTTCATTAACCGAGAAAAGGTGGCTGGAGCGTTGGTTAAACCGAAGGACATGACGGTGTACTCGTATTGGCCATAACGAGTAACAAAGGCCGTTTTAGGAATGTCCCCGGTTCTGATTTTGATTTGATGGTAGCCCAACCTCAAATCCATCTTGGAGAAGACTGAGGATCCAGCGAGCTGATCATACAGGTCGTTGATCCTGGGGAGCGGATATTTGTTCTTGATTGTGACCAAATTGACAGGTCGATAATCTACAACCATCCGGTCTGTACCATCCTTCTTCTTGACGAAGAGGACGGGGCAAGCCCACGGAGATGAACTAGGTCGGATGAAACCCTTTTTCAAGGACTCATCGAGTTGTTTCTTAAGCTCGGCTAGTTCTAGTGGTGCCATCTTATAGGGTCTTCTAGCAATCGGAACGGTTCCTGGAATGAGGTCTATTACGAACTCAACATCCCTGTCAGGTGGAACACCTGGCAATTCCTCTGGGAAGACATCCGGGAAGTCACGGACTACCGGAACGTCCTCAAGGTCTGGCAAAGGGCTGGCGTTAAGAGAATATAATTGTCGCTTGGCTAATCGGGTTAAGACATTGACTTTCTTGCCCGAAGGGTGAGTGAGTTGAACAGTCCTAGCGAAGAAATCAATTTTGGCATGATGAGCTGACATCCAGTCCATACCCAAAATGATATTAATATCTAAAAATTTAAGGGCTATCAACGATGCAAGGAAAACAAGTCTGTCGACTTGGATTTCATTTCCATAACTTACCCTAGAGGTCTGCCATCTAGAACCAGGAATAGAAATTTCCATGGTGGATGGCATGTCACAGAATGCGGTGTTATGCAAACGAGCATAGTTCTCGGATATAAATGAATGAGAGGCTCCTGTATCGAAAAGAACAGATGCCGGGTGGCAATTAACAAGGAGCATATCGAGAACGACGTTGGGATCTTCTTGAGCTTCTTCGGCAGAGATACAGTTGACATGGCCACGTGTAGCGGTGGCCGGCTTGGCGTGGAACACTTTCCCTGTCGGTTTGCCACGGCCAACAGCTTTAGCAAACTGGTTGGGATTGGTCTGGGGACACTCACGCATATAGTGACCAGATTCCCCACACTTGAAACAGGTCACGGAACTGGTACGTGGGGGAGCATTGTTGGTTGGACCCCCATAGGGCTTGGCTGGTGCAGACTGTTGAACAGGGCGAGGCGCCTGGAAAGACGGCCTCGGTGTGAACCTGGGTGGCAGGGCGATGTTGGGTACCCACACGCGGCGCTTCTGAGGACCAGCATCGGATGAGGAACCCATGTCACGGCCATGCTTGCGTGTTGCGTCATAATCAGTCTGACCAGTTTCAGCACTGATGGCCTTGTTAACAAGTTTCTGAAAAGATGTGCACTCATGCAGACGGAGGTCGCGGCGAAGCTCAGGACTAAGGCCCTTACGGAACCTTGCTTGCTTCTTGGCATCAGTAGAAACTTCCTCAGTTGCATAACATGCGAGGTTACCAAACTCCCTGCTATAAGCATCCACAGAGAGTCGGCCTTGGGTGAAATTGCAAAATTCCTCACGTTTACGGTCCATCAGACCCTCCGGAATGTGATGTTCACGGAAAGCCTCGCTGAATTCAGCCCAAGTAGTGACATGGCCCGCTGGGCGCATAGCTCCATAATTCTCCCACCATAGACTGGCGGGGCCTTCAAGATGATATGCAGCAAAGGTGACCTTGTCAGCCTCCGCTACCAGCGCGGAACGCAGTTTGTGAGAGATACTGCGAAGCCAGTCATCAGCGTCGAGAGGCTCGACGGAGTGGTGGAACGTGGGTGGATGTAATTTGATAAAATCACTGAGTGACACCACGTTAGACCTCTGATGGTGTGCTGTGTTCTGTTCGATACGCTCCAGCAAACGGTTGGTCTCCCGCTTGTTTCTCTCAGCTTCCATCATAACCTCAGCTAGGGAAGGAGGATGAGGCAGATTTGCATCCCTGACTTCACTGCCTTCGGCCTGCTCTTGAGGAGCAGGGTTAGTGCGCGTGTTGACCATCCTAGGTAAACAAGACAATGATTTAGTCAGGATGATAAATTCCGACATAGGATACAAAATGTAAAGGATAACTCGAAATGCAAGATGATCATCCGTATGACATGGTAGATACAGAAACTGCTTCTTTATTCCATCATCATACACACCATACAGGGTTTAGTACAAGACCAAACAAAGTACTATTGTGGTGAAAAGAGGATTACATCTCATCGGAGGCATTCCAAGCTCCTATACATTATTTTTCTACATCTCCGGAAAGAGTACAAACTAGGTCATATCCCACGAGTCACGCAGGACGATAGACGACACAGCTAACATGAACTAGTGATACTACCACTAACTCAGACCGATCCGTAGTAGTCCTCGTAGAAGTCACCTCCATAGCTTGGAAGCTCAGCATGATCATCCGGAAACAGACGATCTCGCGGAGCTTGTGGACCATAGGGACTAGGATGAGGTCTTGGACCAACAGACGGTGGTCTACAGGGACCGCGAGGTGGGGTGATGCCTCCTACATCACGCCAACCCATCACGTCTGGCAGAGCAGATCTCACAGGATAGAGATCGCGCATATCCGAATATCCAGCTTGCACCGCTGGTGCGAACCGAGTCAATGTGGCCCAGTGGTCAGCACGGGTATTGAAGAGCTCTAACCTCAAGGCCCGATTTTCACGGTCCTTATCCTCGAGCATCTCAGCAGTGGTGCGAGTCCGTGAATCCTCCTGGGTGGGGTCAGCATAGATAGCCTGGAGATACCCTTGTGCTCCCGGAAGTGATCCTGGCATATACCGGAAATCAGAGTCCCGAAATAGACCAGATCTGACTCGCATGATGGTCATCATAGAGTAGGCGGCGTCCTGCACAGCCATCTCAATAGTAACCCCGAGTCCATAGGAGCAGTGAAGGGGCTCGGTGGACCCAGGGTAAGATGGAAATATCCTGACAGTGCAGAGATACTGGCTTTGATTGAAGTCCCGAAATTGCTCTTCGACCGTGTACTCAGGATACCAACGGTATCCTGCCTCAGTCATTACCCTGACCAACATGGCAGTATGGCCGGGTACATCTAGGCATCGAGTCAGGCGAACCACTTGATTGAGGTCGCGAGTGGCCATCTGAAAGCACAATCATAATGCAAAGGCATTAGAATTTCTAGCAAAATTTCGGCAGCATAACAGCTGTA
This sequence comes from Triticum dicoccoides, assembly GCF_002162155.2. Classification (NCBI taxonomy): domain Eukaryota; kingdom Viridiplantae; phylum Streptophyta; class Magnoliopsida; order Poales; family Poaceae; genus Triticum; species Triticum dicoccoides. Next base: position 191,554,550 of record NC_041383.1, read on the forward strand.
AATGCTCAAGAAGGATTTTGAGACATTTGACAAAGGATTTCATACACACTCAACATCATCATATCAAAGTTCTGAGACCATCCTAACAACATAACGTGGTAGTAGAATTGAACTAGGCTTGTATCCATCAAACCTATAAGGTACTACTGATTAGTAACACGTGATCCTGATAGAGAGAATAGATCCTAATTCCTTAACCCCCGGTGGAAGAATAGACTGACTCAGATCAGAATGTTATAAGATAAAGGAGTAAAAAGAGCCTTACGTTCCAACCCACAAACAATTACCCTACATATAACTAAAGAATTTCTAGACTCAACATCGACCAGTTTCGCTTGGAGAACCTACAGGCAGTCCAGCTCTGATGCCAACGCTGTCAGGACCCCGACTCGGTGTCACATCGATCTAGCCGGTAACACCTCATATCACTTTGCGGCCTCACGCACGGTATCCCCACGGGTGTCACCTTACCTTTGCCCGGGACCGTTTGCGCCTTTTGGCTCACGTATATGATAGTGTCGCTAGCATCCATATGATAAGGAGCCCGGGCTGACATGACTAGTCGTAAACCCAAAGTGGCACAGACTTACAGGGACAGGCATCCATGACCCAGCTTCGAACGTGTCGGTCATCAACAAGTGGGTCCGGGCTGTAGCACTGGGCTAGCAGGACTCCGGTAAACCGGGCTGTAGCGGGCTAACAGGACTCCGATACTCAATGCGTGACATTTCCCCGAAGGGACAGACACAGGAACGAAGAAGGACACATGTCGGCCGGCCTAAGTGTTCCAGAGCAGTAGCAAGCTACCATGGCTCAGCGGTAACACTAGGAGACATTTCCCGGTAAGAGAGGCTACTAAAGATAAACAACTAGATAGTCAGATCCCACACATACCAAGCATTTCAACCATACACACAATATGCTCGATATGTGCAAATACAATGAAGCATCACAACATGACTCTACGACACAAGTACTTTATTTAAGGCTCAGGGAGCCATACATATCATACACAAAGGTACGGGTCTCACGACCCAACATTCAAGTCATACAGTCATACAAACCAGCAGCGGAAGTAACTTGTCTGAGTACAGACAACTAGTAAAATAAAAGAGGCTTGGAAGGCCTAGCTATACTACGTGGTCCTTCATAGGCTCAAGATCACCACCTGGGCCTTTAGCCTACTCGTTGATGTCAACGTCTACGTAGAACCCATCAGAAGGGGTTGCAGCGTCTTCTGTAAAATGTAAATTATAGCAACATGAGTACAAAGGTACTCAGCAAGACTTACATCAGATCCTACATACATGCATATTATCAAGAAGGGTTGGTGGAGTTATTGCAGCAAGCCAGCTTTGACTCTTGGCTAGACTATCCTACGATACTTCAACTTGAAACGGTTTTGCGCACACGAGTCCACTACCCACCAATTCAATACACTACCGGGGATCCCCCTCCGTCTTCCTACGGAAGAGCCATCCTCGGCACTCACACTTATCTTGAGGCTTTTAGTAGTTTCCGTTTACTTGTCTATGAACTATATAGGCAACCAAGTAGTCCTTTACCGCGGACGCGGCTATTCGAATAGATCATGATAACCCTGCAGGGGTGTACTTCTTCATACATGTTTCCACCACTTAGCGTCTGCACACAACATGTGCTCGGCAGACTTCAAGCGAAAGCCGACGTGGGTGTAGACCACGACCTACCTAAACACTTAAGCCTCTAGTCCAGGTTTATCACCTATCCAGGTTCCATCCGCAGGGAGTCCGGCCGAGGTTTCCCATACGGCCCCGAACGATGTGAACAGGGTTCCCGAGATACCTAACGGGTATTCGGTACACCCGGCCACGTACCTACCGCATCACAGCCCACCCCTATGGTCAGCGCTGTCCACGGCCTCCAGTAGGCTACAAACACCAAAAACTACTTGCAACTCCTGGACAGAGAGCTAAGGTGAATAAGAAGTCGAGCGGGGTCATATTTCAGGGCCCAATGCATGGTAGTAGCTATATCTTAAATCACACATACAGATCTCAGTGCTTAAGGTCGGCTTCAATGAAACAACCCACCATGTACTCCTACATGGCCTCTCATCGATACCTTTACCAAATCGTGTTCACCACACCACTCTCATTACCGACGTAATCATTTCACTCTAGCCCATCACCCAGATGAACTAGACCTGACACGACTCTAAGCATAGTAGGCATAGCAAGGTAGGAATAACACATACATATGGCTCAATCAACTCCTACACATGCTAGTGGGTTCCATCTAGTTACTGTGGCAATGACAGGTCATGCAGAGGAAATGGGTTCAACTACCGTAGCACACAGCAGTTTGAAACGCGTTGTCTTAATGCAGTAAAAGAGAGCAGGAGCGAGAACATGGGATTGTATCGATATGATCAAATGGTTGGTTGCTTGCTTGATGGTTCGATGCACTGATACGGTTCTTCGTTAGGGTAATCACGGTACTCCTCGGAGACAGAACCTGTCGCAAGGGACACCGATACACAACCATCACAAAACAATGTGCAACAATATGATGCATGCATGAAACATGGCAATATGAGTGTGTTGGGCTAATGCAACTAAGACCAGAAGGGTTTGAACCAATTTGAATCAAAGATTCAAATTTCAAACTCAAACATGGCCCTTTTAAAGTGTTTTCCTTGTTCTGCATTAAACATCAAGTTAACTTGCTTAGTCATGCATGAAAATAGTACAGATGGATAGATTGGATTTTTCTGATCATTTTTCATATATAATTTGTCTGATTTGGAGTTACAGAATAAAAGTTATGAATTTTTGAAGTTTAAATTATATTCTGGAATTTCCTATATTAGAATAATTCCAGAAAATCAATTATTGCGTCAGCCTGACGTCAGTGTGACGTCAGCGGGTCAACGGAACACGTCAGGGTCAAACCTGACAGTGGGTCCCGCATGTCAGGGTGATTATTTTAATTAAAGTTTAATTAAAACTAATCCTGTTTAATTAACAGGGCTGGGCCCCACCTGTCATTGACTCAGGGGAGTCAACCAGGGCCCACCCGTGGTCAAAGTCAAAGCCAGCGACGCCGGCGTTTAGCCGCCGGCGAGCCCGACGCGGCGGCGGGAGTGGTTTTGGCCATTTCGGCCACCAAATGGGCCGCGGAGACCATCGGAGTGGAGCTGAGGGCAAGCCGCAGCTCTTGGTGGAGTCCGTTGGGGTCGGGGTGGCCGGAGTTGGCGCCGGCGACGACTTTGGCGGCCACCGGGGTTCGGTCGAAGATGAACTTGGCGCTAGAGGGGTCGGTGAGGCTCGGGGAGTGGCTAGCTAGGTGCTGCGGGACTCGGTGAGTAAGATGGACACCATCTTCTGGCCGGAGTGTGGCCGGAAGCACGTCGGCGACGAGATCCGCGGCGGTGCGGGCGTGTGATCCTCGTGCGGTGGCTACACGGCTCGGGAATGAGAGAGAGAGGGTCGGAGGAGTAGCTAGGCTCACAGCGCTCCCGTAGAGGCCACCGGCGAGGTCGGGGACGAGCTGAGGCGGCGACAGCGTTGAAGGGGATCTCCGGCGACGGCGAGCTCGGGCGAGGTTGGTGCAGTGGTCTCGGGCCGCACGAGCACACGGGGCTCGGCTAGCTCGATGAAGTAGACGGCGGCGGAGCTCCTGGACAGAGTGGCACGGCGTGGGGTGGACGGAGGGCGTGGCTACGGCGAGAGGGTGGCGGCGATGGCGTCGGCCATGGCTGGGGCGTGCAAGGGGGAGGAGCTGGAGAGGAGAGGGGGTGTCTGGGAGGTTCGGGGGAGAGAGGGAAGCCAATCCACGGCGTTAGCCGGGCGAGGGAGGCGGCGAGGCGGCGAGCAGGTGCGTGGCACCCATGCGGTGCTCGCCGTCGAGCACCTGCCTGCCTGCCTGGCCGGAAGCAGCTCGCTGGCGCGGTGCTGGGCTGGGCCGGCAGGTGGGCCGGTGCTGGGCGACAGGTAAGTTTTTTCCATTTTCTTCTGTTTTCTGTTTTTTTAATACTTCTGCAACTTTGTTGAATTTAATAAAATACCTAGGCAACTTCAAAAATCACCAAACTACTCCTGGTCCATAGTTGGATTATTTCCAACATGAAACATTTTAGTTTGGAGTTATTTGAGCATTTAAATATTTTATATAATTTTAAATGCCCAAAATCAAATATTTATGATTTAATCCAAAAACCCTAGGATGGCCTAGGAAAATGTGCACCACTTTTGGCAGAGGTTCTGAACCAAGACAAAAATGATGGGCATTTTTAGAAGGGCATTTCAGGTTCATTGAAGATTATTTTTAGTAACCCTAGTTGGTTTCAGGGGAGACTGGGGGTTCTGTCATCCCCATTTCAAGTTTCTGATGAAAGAGTAAACATGATGCAACACTCTAATGCATGACTAGCTAGGGTGTGACAGTGGTACAAACCCCCGGAGCAGAGATGCGAGCCAAGATAGGATGTAGAGGAGTCGGGATTGTCATTAATGGGGTAGACTTCCTAGCAGACCTTATCATCTTAAGATCACAAGGCCTGGATGTGATCTTAGGAATGAATTGGATCATCAAGCAAGAAGGCTTGTTAGATTGCGCCAACCGGATTGTCACTGTGACCAATGAGCAAGGAGTCGAAGTTAAATTTGCCTCAAACCCTTCCTCTGCTCAAGGCGACCAAGTCAACTGTCTGACTGAAGTTGGATTGGAGGAAGTACCGATAGTATGCGAATACCCCGATGTCTTTCCTGATGAGCTACCGGGAATGCCTCCTGATCGAGACATTGAGTTCATCATCGAGCTCATACCCGGAGCAGGACCCATCTATAAGAAGCCTTATAGAATGGGATCGGAAGAGTTAGCAGACTTGAAGAAGCAACTGGAAGAGCAGTTGAGGAAGGGATTTATCCGCCCTAGTGCCTCCCCTTGGGGATCACCTGTTCTGTTTGTGAAAAAGAAGGATGTTACCATCCGCTTGTGCATTGACTATCGCTCCCTCAATGAAGTTACAATCAAGAACAAGTATCCACTCCCCAAGATTGAAGATCTGTTTGATCAACTCAATGGGGCCAAGGTGTTCTCCAAGATCGACCTCAGATCTGGGTACTACCAGCTGAGAATCAGACCCCAAGATATTCCGAAGATGGCATTTGTAACCAGATATGGCCTGTATGAGTGCACAGTCACATCCTTTGGATTGACCAATGCCCCAGCTTACTTCATGTATCTCATGAATAAGGTCTTCATGGAATATTTGGACAAGTTTGTCCTTGTCTTCATTGATGACATTCTTGTCTTCTCGAAGACGCAAGAAGAGCACGAGAAACACTTGAGGATGGTCCTAGACAAGCTTCGAGAGCACCAACTGTATGCCAAGTTCAGCAAGTGCGAATTTTGGCTGCGTGAAGTTGGATTCTTGGGTCATGTTTTGACCGTAGAAGGATTATCGGTCGATCCCGCTAAGATTGAAGCCATGACCGAATGGCAATCCCCAAGCAATGTGAAGGAAGTCAGAAGCTTCCTCGGACTCGCAGGATATTACCGCAAGTTCGTTGAAGGATTCTCAAGCATTGCCTGACCCATGACTCAGCTCTTGAAGAAGGACAAGAAGTTTGAATGGACGCCGAAGTGCGAAGAGAGCTTCCAGGAGCTGAAGAAGAGACTGACCACCGCCCCAGTTCTGGCCACACCAGATATACACAAAGAGTTTGTGATATACTGTGATGCGTCAAGAACCGGACTGGGAGGTGTCCTGATGCAAGAGGGCAGAGTCGTAGCTTACCTTGCAAGGCAACTACGGCCTCATGAAGATAACTATGCTACTCATGACCTTGAGTTAGCAGCAGTGGTTCATGCCCTGAAGACATGGTGACATTACCTCCTAGGGAAGCGGTGTGAGATATACATGGATCACAAAAGTCTGAAGTATATTTTCACTCAGAAGGAATTGAACATGAGGCAGAGAAGGTGGCTAGAGTTGATCAAGGATTATGACCTCAGTGTTCAATACCACCCTGGGAAGGCTAATGTGGTAGCAGATGCAGTAAGCAGAAAGGCTTGTTCCTTGAACACTATGCTTAAGGGAAGGCTACCCACCTTGTATGAAGAACTTGAAAGCTTTAGGTTGGAACTGGTTGCACCAGGATTTTTGGCCAACCTCGAAGTTAGGCCTACCTTGATGGATGATATTAAGGAAGCTCAGAAGGGACACGAAAGTATTGAAGGCATCAAGAGGAAGATCAAGGCAGGCAAAGCCCCAAGTTTCTCAGAGGATGAGCAAGGAGTTGTGTGGTTTGGGAATCGCATTTGCGTGCCCAACAAGGTTGAGCTCAAGAATCTGATCTTGCAAGAAGCTCATGACACCCCATATTCCATCCAGCCTGGAGGGACCAAGATGTATCAAGACCTAAAGGAAAGATTCTGGTGGCATGGCATGAAGAGAGAGATAGCCACTTTCGTCGCTAAGTGTGACATATGCCAAAGGGTCAAAGCTGAACATCAGCGATCCGCTGGATTGTTACAGCCTCTCAAGGTGCCTGAATGGAAATGGGATAAAATCGGAATGGACTTCATCACTGGATTACCCAGGTCAAATAAGGGACATGACTCCATTCGGGTCATAGTCGATCATTTAACCAAAGTAGCCCATTTCATTCCTGTTAAGACTACCCATGATGGCAACCAGCTAGCAACTCTATACATCAACAGGATCGTAAGCCTTCATGGTGTTCCCAAGGAGATTGTGTCAGATCGAGGAACCCAGTTTACCTCAAGGTTCTGGAAGAAGTTCCAAGAAGCCATGGGGACCAAGTTGTCCTTCAGCACTACTTTCCATCCACCGACTGGAGGTCAGACAGAACGAGTGAATCAGATACTCGAAGACATGCTCCCAGTCTGTGTCCTGGCATATGGAGCTAGGTGGGAAGATTGCCTCCCTTTCGCCGAGTTCTCCTACAACAACAGTTATTAGTCAAGCCTTCAGATGGCGTCGTTTGAGGTGCTATATGGTCGGAAGTGCCGCACTCCCCTCAATTGGTCGGAGACCGGAGAAGGACTAGTCTTTGGGCCCGATATCCTCCATGAAGCAGAAGAGCAGGTCCAGCTTGTCAGAGAGTGTTTGAAGACCGCCAAGTCAAGGCAGAAGAGCTATGCTGACACCGTCGCCGACAAGTAGACTTCCTAGTCGGAGACCATGTATACCTACGAGTAACTCCTCTTAAGGGAACCAAGCGTTTCCACATTAAGGGAAAGCTCGCACCAAGATTCATCGGCCCCTTCGAGATCACCGCACGACGCGGAGAGGTAGCTTATCAGTTGGAACTACCACCTGAACTATCCGATGTGCACAACGTATTTCACGTATCACAACTCCAGAAGTGTCTCCAAGTTCCAGACAAGCCTGATCTTTACAAAGACGTCAATCACCGAGCCATTGACCTTCAGCCTGATTTGACTTACCGTGAGAGGCCCATCTGCATTTTGGATGAGGCTAAGCGACACACTCGAAGCCGCACCATCAAGTACTTCAAGGTCCAGTGGAGCAACCACACTGAAGCAGAAGCAACTTGGGAACGTGAAGACTACCTTAGATCCAGGTTTCCGTATCTCTTTAAGGCCTAGTTTAGGCATCTCGGGGACAAGATTCTTGTAAGGGGGGTAGGTCTTTCACACCCTGCATTTTGTAACATTTCATTTGCATTAATAAAGCATGAAAATTTGGACCAACAAAAACTTTTGCATTATCTGGCTTTTATTTGGAGTTGGTTTTCTCTCTGTGATTTTTCTTAGTGCTCTTTAAGGTCAACACAACTCCACCTTATATACTTCATCTCCTTGCCCCAAACTTCTGCCCAATAATCATGCCATGTGTATAGAGCAATATAATATTTTCACACAAAAATAATTTGGCCAAATAGTATTTTCAAAAATTAGTTTTCCAAAAACCCCTAAATTGAGGTTTGCACTACAAGTTCTTGATTTGGGGTATGAAAAATATTTCAAAGAATATAATTGAGACCTATTAGATATAGGACTCCCATAAACCACAAAAATATAATTTTAAAAGTTATTTTACTATTTTATTTAAAGGCTTTTTCTTAAGGCCAGAAATGGTCTTTAATAAGGAAAAATTATTTTATTGTTTCAAAAATATTTGACAAAAATCAGGGAAGCTCAGTGGACATATATTTTCCATATATAAGAGTTTCAACACATGGTCATGTTCAAAATGTTGGACAAAACCTCCTAGAACCATTTCTGCCCATTTCAAGGATTTGAAATATTTCTACAGGAAATATTTTCATAAAAATCCAAGGAAAATCCAGCAAGTCACAAATGCATATTTTAATCACCTTGCAAAGCCTCATGTCAATTAAAGTCATTTTTGTTCACCAAAATGCCCCAAAACCCTCTCTGACTAGAATCAAAATTGAACTACTTTGTACTGCCAACTATCTCTCCTTGATCCAACTTTTGTGAGCATGATCACATGACCAAATGAGGCCACCACACCAAGTGGCGCATCAAGGAGAAGTGATTTACTCAACTAGATGTGCACAAGTCCATTCCTGCCAATTTCTAGGGTTTACAAAAGTTGCATTGGCAACTTTGCCCAAATGAGCTCAAAATGGGTGGAAGGCCCTAATTATATGTGCCATTTCACCCTGTGGAGTCACATTACTAATGGAAATCATCTACTTGCCCAAACCAGCATCAAACACCTTCTGCCACTTTACCAAAATCCCATTTTTGGCCTCTCCCACTAATCTCCATGAGCTCTTCTTTTTACCACAACCCCTCCTAGATCCCCTCTATCTCCTGGATGCTTTCCTGCCCGAGGAAGCAATGATGAAGGGAGGGGGAACCCCATTTTTCTTCTCTGGACAGCAGATTCCCCCCTCTTTCTCAGCCTCCTTCTCTCCCCTCAGCTTTCCACAGCAGCCAAGGCTCTCTCCAGCTTTTGCCCATGCCCCCTCCAGCTGCCAGACACAAGTGGACGCGCGCGGATGCGGGAAAACCGAGGATGCCGGCCAAAGTCGCGCTCTGGAGCACCTGGCAGGAAACCCGACCGTTGACGCCGCGTCCCCCGACCACCTCGAGCCTCCCCCACGCGCCAGTCGATGCCCCTCTACGTCCGCTCCATGCCAGTAGGCCGCCCACTTGCTCCCGCACCCTCCTCTCTCTCCTTCAGCTCGCGCCAGAGCGCCGCTCTGCTCGGCCAATGCGCGTGTTGCTCCTGTGGCCCGCCCGCAGCTCGTCCCTCTCCTCCTCTCTCTCCTCAGCACCATAGACCACCCCCACGAACACCCCCGAGCCCTCCGTTCCCTCTCTAACGGCCACCCAGCCGATCCCGCGGGCACCCGTAGGCCACGCCTATGGTGGACCTCGGCCAGCCTATATAAGGCGACGTCGAGCCCCTGTCTCACTCCCTGTCGCTCCCCCACCCTCCTAATCAACCTCCCGCACTCCCCATTCATCTCCAAAACCGCCCGAGCTCGAGATCGAGCCCGAGCTCCGCCGCTTCGGCTCGCCTGAGTTCGCGAGGTACAGGCCTCCCCCGCTCCTCCTCTGCCCCGATTTGGAACCACCGCGCCTCACTGACCATTTCCCCTCTCTCCCCCGCTTCTTTTGCAGCCAGAAACGGCCGGAGCCACCGCCGCCCGAAGCTCCTCCGCCGTGCCTCCTCGTCGCCGACGAACCAGGCAACTCCGGTGACGTCCACCACCTCCACCCGAACGGCGACTCGACGCCGAGTCCATCCGTGCCTTCGCCCGACCTCGCCGTGGCGCGCATCGTCACCGGTGAGCCTGCCGACCCTCTGTCGCAGGGTTAGGGATGATAGGCGGGCCCCGCCTGTCAGCCTCTCCCCTCCATCGCCCCTCTCTCTCTTGCTGACACCTGGGCCCCGCCCATCAGGTTTAAACCTGGCGCGCGCGCGTGCACCAGTGTGCTGGGCCACCACTCTGGCTGGGCCTGCTGCGCTGCGGCTGTTCTGGCCCAGCAGGCACAGAGCCTTTTTTTCCTTTTTCTTTTTCTGTCACCTTTCCAAAAATTCCTCTGGATTATATATTAATCCAAATGAAATAATTCCAGTTCCTAAATTCTTGTAAAAATCCCACATAATTAAGGGTGCAACTTTCATTCAAATCCCACAACCTTTTCTTCACTGTAAATATTTAAATGTGATTTTAAGCATTTAAATATACCTTTGTAAATCCATTTCTCCTATTCTGCTACTCCAAATCCAAAACTAGGAATTTTCCCCTTCTTAGTTTTCACCCTAGTATTTAACAAAAATGAGTTGACATTTTTCTGAGCACTTTGGTTTATCTGTTTAATTATTGCCTTATTTTCCTCGTTATTATTTTGCGACGATTGATAGCGTTGCTGACGAAGGAGTTGGACCAGAAGACTTTGAAGACCCAGAAGACTTCATTGAGCCAGGCAAGCAGCCCTTTGACCATGTCCATGAAACCCTTTTTATGCATGTCATATAGCACTTTATCATTGTTGCATCAGAATCGTGAAGAGATGGTAAACCACATTGGTTGGTTGCCTCTGTTACTTCCCCATTGATACTTGCATTGTGCATGACCCTACCGTCGTATGAGGGTTATGCCGGTGGGAGTAGATAGGATGCTAAAGTAGTTGCTACGTAAAAAGGGACGAGAATATGCATGGTGATGGAGACAAAGTATTTTCAAATAACTTTTGGAAAACCCCGTCGGGTGTCACTTATGCCCGAGGGAGATGATGAGATGGGTAACCACTTGATGATGAAGTGGTGTACCGAGGCAAGTGTGTGTGTTGTTTTTCAAAACGGATTAGATTTAAGATTTGTTGACTGTCCCAACCTTACATGCGGAACCACTCTACCCTTATATGGGAAAGGGCATTATTGATTACCTAGGCTGATACTAGCTTGGAGCCCGCATTACTAGTGACGGGGGAGAGTTGGTGCTCTCTCTCGGGACGGGGTCGTGCCAGGTAGGGCGGCCATGACTGTTTTTACAGGGCATCGGATACACCGTTGTGTCCCCTCTCGGATGTTACGATCTTGAGTGAGTCTCGTATGATGTACATCGTGAGGATACGGAACAATGAGTGGACTCCATGTTAGTGACGTCTAGGGAAAGATAGTGATCGGGTGCTTACCCCGGGTACTTGAGGTATCGCGGGTCGTGGATGACACGGAAGTTCCCCGGATCTTGTGGGTAAAGTGTGCAACCTCTGCAGAGTGTAAAACTATTCGAATAGCCGTGTCCACGGTCAAGGACAGTTGGGCGGTGCTGCTTAAACTACGTCGAGAGCTTCACAAGCCAGTGTGTGGGTTTGGATAATTGGGGAGAACTACTTGGGTCAAGTCAAGGGACTTGCCATGATTAAGTTGGGTTGATGCCCACTCTATTTATGATGATATCTATAACCTGTCCTCATGGTTACTCGAATTCTCCTAATTCATATCTTACAAGTTGTTGAACATGTCACTACATTCAAAACTAGCTTTCTGCAAAAATTTACCTATATCATGCATTGTTGTATCTTGAACCAAAACATGGGTTGCTTGCGAGTACATTCAAAGTACTCATTGGCTTGCCACTGGTTATTTAATTGACCAGGCATGGAAGAACCGGAGTTCGAAGAAGAGTTCTTTGGAGACGAACATGCGAACTAGGACGTTTCCCAGTCAGAATGCCTGTAGGGTTAAGGCAGATGGCATGGGTTCTACTTATCAACGAAGATTTCCGCTGCTTGCATTTTATTTGAAGTTCAGCCCTTAAGGCTTTATCAATGTAAGACTTGACCATAATGGTCATAATTTGTGTAAGACGGTATGTATGGATGTGAGACTCTTGTTATTCAGCTTCTGTGTGTTCAGTGAGCATTGATCTCTGGGATCACTGTGCACGTGCATTCGGTGATCACGACTTATGAGTCGGGGTCCCCACACACATCGTCGTAGAGAGAGTAATACTTCACAAATGCAATCTGCTAGCAACTTTCCAGACAACGTGACATGTCTTCGAGGTCGGGTCATTATCCGAACTATTTTCCCACATCCAGCCTTAGCGTATATTGCGAGGCGGTTTCCTCCGCACGTCTTGTCGAAGCAGAGATCGTGTCCCATTATCACGGGATTCTCATCAATACGGGTATGGGTAATCCAACCGCACCGCTAATCGCGGCGAGCGGGAGGCGAACAGGTTCCACCAGGCAAGTGGGGAGGCGCAAAAAGCATTTACTGCCCCTATAAAGAGATAAGGTCTCTTTCCCTTTACCCACGTCTTCTCTTTCTGCTCGCCCATTCCCCTCTGTTCGAGCCCTAACGACCAGGCATTCTCCTTTTCCACCGAAGGGAGGTTTTCCAAAGATGTACGGATCCGGAGCAGGAGGCAGATGGATGGCCTCGACCGTCCAGGAGAAGGACATCAAGAAGCTCCGGGAGGCTGGGTATCTGGCCCAGAAGATCGGCCACTATCTCCCACCAGCGGGACAGGTCGTCCCCACTCCGGAACCTCACGAGAGAGTCGTGTTCCTTCCCCACTTTGTCCATGGGCTTGGGTTTCCCATTCACCCATTTGTTCGTGGAGTCATGTATTACTATGGGATTGATTTTCATGATCTTTCCCCCAACTCCTTCCTCAATATCTCGATGTTCATCGTTGTGTGCGAGGCTTTTCTCCGGATCTCACCTCACTTCGGTCTCTGGCTGAAGATTTTCAACCTGAAGCCCAAGGTGGTGAGTGGCGAACACGCCGAGTGCGGCGGCGCCATGGTGAGCAAGATGCCCAAGGCCGTTTGGCTGAAGGGCGCTTTCAACGACTCCGTTAAGGAGTGGCAGCAGAAGTGGTTTTATATCACCGAACCACGCGGCAAAAAGTGGACTACAGCTCCTGAGTTCAGATCCGGAGCTCCACTGCGGCTCACGTCCTAGCCCAAGAAGGGCCCGAACTGGTCCTCGTCCGATGAGCTGTCACTGCTCCAGACGCGCATTCAGAGTGTGGTTAACAGGGACGTCAAACTCGTCGACGTAGTCCAGGTGATGCTAGTTCGCCTGGTTCTCCCTTGTCAGTGCCGAGCCTGCACTCTGTGGGAGTTCGACCCAACCGAGCACCAAACCCTTCAAGAGCTCTATGATTCCTCCCACAAGGATATCTGGAAGGTGCTCTTCAAGTCCGGCAAATCGTGGTCGGGCTCCGCCGAGGACCGTGGGTATCAATTATCCCATTCCGCAAGCCCGGTAAGTTACAACCACACTCTGTCCATCCATGCTTCAATTGGCATGTCATGAGGGATACATCTTACTCGTGTTTCATTGTGACCTCAGGGATGGATAAAGAAGGTGGAGCAGCTACATTGTCCGGCCCCACTGCCGGAGGAACCGGCCGGACCTCTTCTGACGAAGATGCTGGTCCCCGCGCCTTACGAGGCGCCAAAGAAGGAGGCCTCCAAGAAGGTCAAGAAGACTCGGAGTGGCCTCCGTCGCCGCGAGGCTTCAGACGCAAAATTCGAAGACTGAAGCGACGCTCCTTCTTCGGAAGACGAAGAGGAGGAAGCAGAGGAGGATGATCCTCACTCTGGTGATGGGATGAAAAAGACGACCTCCACATCCCTGGAGGCCGGATCGCCCAAGAGGGGGAAAGGTTCCCTCCCATAGGCATCCACCACGGCTGCTAATAGCAGCCCGGAGTGGGATCCCAGGGCCCAGCCCCTGGAGAAGTCGTAAGTATACAAAATACAAACACACATATGCGTTCGGGATTGTTTCTAGGTATAGTAGTTTTAATTGTTGCCATATTTTGCACAGTCCGGCAAGGTCTCGCACTGGACAGTCCTCATCGGAGGATTCGTTGAGCTCGGACGCCTTGGCAAGCGAGACCCATCCAGAGGCCCCTTCCCCAAAGTCCGGGCGTGAGTCTGAGGTGTCGTCTCAGCGGGACCCGTACCAGGGGGGCATATCCCTGGAGACGGACACACAGGAGCGATGGCCCCTGAGTGTGCCGACAGCGGGGGCGATCTTCAGTTCGGCCCTTAGCCGGACAAGGTCCAGGAGACCTCTAAGGCTCCCGGATCGGGCGAGTAGCCACCTTCGATGGTGGGAGGCTTGCCTATTCCGCCAGCAACCTCTGTCCAAGCAGAGTTGCCAGGCAGTCTGTCGACAGTGTTAAAGAACGCGTCTATCATCAATGAACATCGGACCCTCATGGTTGCGGTGGTTGAAAAGATTCAGTCCGCCGAGAGCGGGCTGAACGAGTCCTGCCTTGGCCTTATAAAGGCCTTTGAGGTATGTTTCCTAAGAAACCTTTGAGGAATTGTCATAATATGAGTTGTAGCCCCTGATACACTGTCCGGCGAAAGAGAGAGAGCCGGGCAGGGGATCAAATCCTCTTTTTTCGTGGGAACATTTGTTAATGACGTGTACCTCTTTGTTTAAAATAGGCGTCTGCGGAGAAGACGGCCGCTCATAATGCGGAAGTGTCCAAACTGAAGCAGAAACTAGAGCGGGCCGAGTAAGAACTTGGCCGCGTGAGGAAGCAATTATAGGATAAGCAAGGTATGTTGAAACATTATCTTGCATTAGGCACGAATAAGTAATTGTGCCTATTGAAAAGTATTTGTGTTGTATGCCCTAGGAGCGAGTGCCGAATATGAGGCACTGAAGAAGGCTATGGCTGATGCCAACGAGAAGGCTGCCGCCGAGCAGGCGCTTCGTGAAAAACACGAGGCCAGGGTCATCACAGCCGAGCGGGAGCTCCAAGAGGCTGTGAAGAAAAGTGAGGGCTTGCAGCAGAGTCTGGTAGGTAGAGAATCCGAACTCGCCCAAGCTCTCCAAGCCGCGGAAGATGCTCGGGAAGAAGCCCGAGGTGCTGTACGGGACATTCAGGAGGCCCGGAAAGTTACGACTGGTAAGGCCTGTGGTATTCATGGCCATGTTTACATGATAGCGGGGAGAACTCTAAGCGACAAGCTAAATTCTTGTTTTTACAGTGGCATTTGCTGATCTTCCTCGTAGCATATCAGATGCCGCCCAATTTTATCGGACCAAGGAGAAGAAGTCTGCGGAGAGGAATTTCTGGTTGCAGTATTTGGCGCCGAACTATCCGGTACCTTTTATCGATCAGCTGAAGCAGCTGGTCGAACTGCACCAGGTGGCCGAACTAGCCATGAAGGACTTGGTTGTCCGGCTGTGGCCTGTGGAGCCAATTCAAAGCAGTTACTTCGGACTCATGAAGCGGATTGTGGGCGCCTGTCCTCGGCTTGATGCTATCAAGCGATCAGTTTGTATAGAAGGTGCGCGCATGGCGTTTTCCCATGCAAAAGTGCATTGGGGGAAGCTTGACGCCGAGAAGCTGATGACTGAGGGGCCGCCGGAGGGTAAGGAGCACCGCAAGCCCAAGCTGTATTATGAAGGTGTACTAAAAGGGGCCCGCCATGCGGCGGATAAGTGTGCCAAAGACATTATATTTCCTTGAGGGCATTCGTGCCGCTTTTGTAATATGGGATAATGGCATTTTTATTATATATTGCCTGTTTTGTTTGAACATATGTTCTTCCTGTGCGGCTATTTATTGTATGTAAATCCTAAGAGTTGGCCAGTCGTCAGCTTCTGCCCTCACGTAAAAAAGAATACGGGGGTGTTCGGGATATATCTGAACACTCTTTATCCCATAGTTGGGTCCTCTTAAGGAGGTGTTTCTCACCACGAACCAGGCAATCGGACTATAATGCTTTATTACTCTCACTTAGCCATAGGAATTCGAGTATGGTCGGCGCAACCCCTAGTGTTCGGAAGGCTGAACTAGGGGCTCTATGGGCGCCTGATCAGAAGACCAATCCGTTGCACTCTGCATTTATAGTGGCGTTGTGCAGAATAAATCTTTAAGGATTTTACAACCTCTCGAACTGCTGACCAGCTCTCTCTGCATCATGACAGTCGGTTTTCAGCTTTCTCTACTGAGGTGCTCATCCGGCAGAACCGGGACACAATCGCAGTAGTTCTCCCAGCGATACCTTAGCTGATAGAACGGAACATAAGGTACCAAAACATGGGAGCCGGGCAAACCCAACCAATGACCCAAGACATGATTCGGAGCTGATGCATATAGTGCTATAAGTTCGGGGTGCCGAGCGACCGAAAAGGTGGTCGTACTTTATTGCCGTACTGTGAAGCCCCTAGCATATCCGGGCATAACACAAAGCGTGGCTGCCATTTTTTGGCAAAGAGGCGTCAGCAATAAATGACGGCCGGTAAGTGTTATTTAAGTCTATGCATTGTAGTAGGATTATATGTCTATGCATATGAGTACGATGTATGATTATGAAAAGAGG
This sequence comes from Triticum dicoccoides, assembly GCF_002162155.2. Taxonomy (NCBI): domain Eukaryota; kingdom Viridiplantae; phylum Streptophyta; class Magnoliopsida; order Poales; family Poaceae; genus Triticum; species Triticum dicoccoides. The sequence continues at coordinate 191,570,879 of NC_041383.1, forward strand.
TGTTGTTTGGCGGAACCTGTGATGGCCGGACTGGAGGGGGTTGTGGGTGGATCAGGAGTGAATCGAACTGCCTTCTACCTGCATGTTCCTGCCATTGTGTGTCCGGGCTAATTCCACGCCGCCAAACCCGTTCTGCGTCAAAGTTAGTTTGTAAAGGCAAATGCTTGGAGGGAGCTGAACGTCCTCTTGTGGTTGGTCTAAGGGTTCCTGATCGGACCCTGCTTAACCTAGCCTTTATACCGTGAAGTAGCGCGGACTCCTCAGTTGGTGTCCGGATAGTTGGCTGTCGTATCAAAATTTTGATAGGCATGCGCAACTCGCTACTCCGGTAGTTGTATGATTTCCGCTCTAAGGGCGGGTGTCGGTGTCAAAACCGGCGGATCTCGGGTAGGGGGTCCCGAACTGTGCGTCTAGGCGGATGGTAACAGGAGACAAGGGACACGATGTTTTACCCAGGTTCGGGCCCTCTTGATGGAGGTAAAACCCTATGTCCTGCTTGATTGATATTGATGATGTGGGTATTACAAGAGTAGATCTACCACGAGATCAAGGAGGCTAAACCCTAGAAGCTAGCCTATGGTATGATTGTTGTTCGTCCTATGGACTAAAACCATCTGGTTTATATAGACACCGGAGAGGGCTAGGGTTACACAGAGTCGGTTACAATGGTAGGAGATCTACATATCCGTATCGCCAAGCTTGCCTTCCATGCCAAGGAAAGTCCCATCCGGACACGGGACGAAGTCTTCAATCTTGTGTCTTCATAGTCTTGGAGTCCGGCCGATGATGATAGTTCGGCTATCCAGACACCCCCTAGTCCAGGACTCCCTCAGTAGCCCCTGAACCAGGCTTCAATGATGACGAGTCCGGCGCGCATATTGTCTTCGGCATTGCAAGGCGGGTTCCTCCTCCGAATAATTTATAGAAGATTGCGAACACCAGGATAGTGTCCGGCTCTGCAGAATAAATTCCACATACCACCATAGAGAGAATAATATTTACACAAGTTCAATCTGCTGACGTATTTTGTGGCGTGACGTCACACCACAACCAAGCCTTTACTCGAATCATTTTTATTATACCACCTCCGCGCGTTTAGCGAAGCGGTTTCCTTGGCACGTCTTGTCGAAGCAGAGATCGTGTTCCCCTTATTCCGGGATTCCATCAATACGGACGTGGGTAACCCAACCGCACCATTGATTGCGGCGCTTGGGAGATAAGCGAGTTTTATCAGGCCGGTGGGGACGCATGGTTTCATCTGCCCATATAAGGGGATAAAGATCCACCCTTTTACCTACGCCTTCTTCCTCCTTTGCTTATCCATCTCTACGAACTCGAGCTCCAGCGCCCAAGTCCGCACATCTCACCTCAACCTTCTCCAACTATGTCCGGAGTGGGAGGCAAGTGGATGGCCTCCTCCGTTACGGAGGGGCACATCGAGAAGCTGCGCAGCGCCGGATATCTGTCCAGCGACATCGCGCACCGGCTCCCCGACAAGGGGGAGCTCATCCCCACCCCCAGGCCCCATGAGAGGGTAGTATTCCTTTCCCATTTCCTCCGCGGACTGGGCTTCCCACTCCATCCCTTTATCCGGGGGCTCATGTTCTAATATGGCCTGGATTTCCATTATCTGGCCCCGAATTTCATCCTCAACATCTCGGTGTTTATCGTCGTGTGTGAGGCCTTCCTCTGCATCTAGCCCCACTTCGGCTTGTGGCTCAAGACCTTCAGTGTCAAGCCGAAGGTTGTGAAGGGCAGCCAAGCGGAGTGCGGAGGCGCCATGGTGGGCAAGATGCCCCACATTACTTGGCTCGAGGGAACCTTCGTGGAAACCATTAAGGGGTGGCAATCGGGGTGGTTCTACATTACTGAGCCGCGTGACCCTGAATGGGCAGCGGCCCCTGAATTCAGATCTGGCATCCCCATACGGCTCACCTCCTGGAAAGAGAGTGGCCGGACATGGGGTGATTCGGAGGAGCTGACCGGACTCCAAGCCTGCATCCAAAAGCTAGTGAACAAGAAGCTCAAGCTTGTCAACGTAGTCCAGGTCATGCTCATCCGCCGGATTCTCCTGTGCCAACAACGGGACTTCAATATGTGGGAGTTCAATTCGGCGCAGCACTAGACTTTGAGAGGGCTCTTCGACACTACGTACGAAGAGGCCTGGAGGGTGCTGTTTAAGGGCGCCGAGGCTCCCGCATCCGCTACCGAAGATCGCAGATTCAGCTCGCAGCGTCCGGCTAGCGAGGTAAGCGATTTTACCCTTTATGGGACACTTGTTTTCCATAGTTTGACTCTATGCGGGATCTAAACTCCCTCTCCTTTGACAGGATTGGCTGAAGAAGGCCGAGCGAACTAACTGTCCGGCCCCTTTGCCAGAAGACCCAGCGGACGCCCGCTTAACGGGGCTGCTGGTTCCGGCACCCCACGTGGTGCCAGAGAAGAAGGCCAAGAAGAAGGCCACGGGCACTCGAAAGAGTTCCCGTTTTCAGGTGTCATCGGACGATGACTCCGAGGTGGACTCCTCCCATGAAGGCGAGGAGGAGAAGAAAGAGGCCTCTCCCCCAGCGGGGGGAGGGAAGAAAAGGAAGGCCTCCCCAACAAGGGAGGCCGAAGGGTCCAAGAAGGGAAGGACTCTTCCCCCGGACTGCTCTGCCAACGCCGGCGACGACGAGGAGGACTGGCCTTCAAGGGCCAAGCCCCTGGCAAGATCGTAAGTATCCTGACTCCCGAATAACTTCATGATTTTTCTTTTCACCATATGGTGTCTTTCTAATGCCGCATACAACCCTGCAGTCCGCCCAAGGATGATCTTCCTGCTTCGTCGAGTGGGTCCTTGGGTGCGTCGGATATGGATTCCCTTCCGACCGCCTCCACCCCCCGTGATGCGGACGATGCCGAGGTGGGATCCCTGGAAGGGACCCGCCAGGAGGAGGAGGCCCCGGAGGTGCCGCAGGGCAACCTCCCGGACTTTGCACCGGACTCCGCACCGGAACCTGTAGTGGCTCCGGAGTCCGGCGGGCAGCCCCTTCGTAAGAAGGGCAAGACCGTGACGCCGGCGGCCTCCGTCCAACCGGAGGCACCGGATAGCTTGCTGGAGGCGCTCAACGGCACTTCCGTCGAAGAGGAACACCGCACCGTCATGAGTGCGGTGATTCAGAAGGTTCAGCTCGCCAAGAGCGGGCTGACCGAAGCCTGCAGCAGCCTTCTAACAGGCTTTGAGGTAAGAATTTTGATATATGTAAAATAGTACCGCATAGACAGTAGCCCCTGATGCTCGGTTCGGTGTTCGGAAAGAAAAGCCGGACTGAGGATCTAAAAAGATATACTCAGGAGTCATAAAAAATATGTCAATATGGGATTGCAGGCTGTGCTGCTGACCTCTGTCGCACTGACTGCGAAGGTCAATACTTTGAAGCAAAGCCTCGAGCGGTCCGAGAACGAGCTCGGCCGTGCCAAGAAGCAGCTCGAGGACAAGGAAGATGAGTAATACCTTATTAAAATTGTACCTTACAGAAAAGTATTTGGTTGCAAGAAGAATGACAAGGATAACGTGGGTATTGCAGGGGCCATGAACGAGGTGGTGACCCTGAAGGAGGCGGTGTCCGTGGCCGAACGTAATGCGGCCGCGGAGCGCACCGAGCGAGAGAAGCAGGAGGCGCGGGTGGCGGAGGTACAGTAAGAGCTCCAGGCTCTCATGGAAAAACATGACAGTTTGGAGAGCGACTCGAAGACTCGAGAGTCCGAGCTTGCATCGGCTCTTGAGAGTGCCAAAGCCGCTAAGGCCGAAGCCTACAAGGCCCTCCAGGAAATCGAAGCGTTGAAGAAAATAGCGGCGGGTAAGGCATTTTTTATGCAAAGCAAGCATGTGAGTGTGAATTACCTATCACTTACCCGAATTCGGAGCTCTCCACGAGCGTTCGCAGATCTGCCCCGCAGCGTGTCCGATGCTGCCGCTTTCTATAGGGCCGAGGAGGGGAGCTCGACGGAGAAGGTCTTCTGGTCTCAGTATGCTGAGGCCGGACATCCGGTGCCCCTTAGCGACCAGCTGAAGCAGCTGGTCGAGCTCCGCAAGGTGGCCGAACAGGCCATGAAGGGCCTCATAGTTCGGCTGTGGCCCAAGGAGGCCATGCTTGGGAGCTACTTCGGCCTGGTGCAGCGGCTGGTGGATGCGTGTCCATGGGTTGAAGTCATCAAGCACTCCACCTGTATTGAAGGTGCCCGTCGGGCCCTTGCCCGTGCAAAGGTGCAATGGGGAAAGATGGATGCTGAGAAGCTTGTGACGGACGCGCCACCGTCGGGCAAGGAGTATCGCACTCCCGAGATGTATTATAAAAGTGTCCTGAAGGGTGCCCGCATTATTGCGGGTGAGTGCTCCAAAGATGTAATATTTGAGTAGACTCGCATTTTGTTATCCTGTGCGCTGAAAACTTTGTTCATATGCGCTAAGCAACGCTTGTTAATTTAAAATATTACCTTCTCTGTGGCCGTTTATCAAATCTGAGAGATGGCAAGTCGTCGGATTCAGCCCCCATGCCATGAGTGTTGGGGTGTTCGGGATAAATCTGAGCACTCTTGTTCCCATTTTTGGGTCCATCTAGGGAGGCGCTCAACACAACGGATGAGGCAACCGGACTTATAATGCTTGAACACTCTCACTTAGCCATATAATTCTATAATTTTAAATTTCGGCGAAGCCCCTAGTGTTCGGAAGGCCGAATTTGGGGCGCTATCCACGCCTGGGCCGAACAAAGCCGGTTCCTCGCTCTAAGCGGCATAAGTCTTTAGGGACTCGAAAAAACCTCTCAAACAGCGACCGGCTCTCGCCTCATCATGACGGTCAGTTTTAGCTTTCTCCACTGAGGCGCTCGCCCAGCTCAACTGGGGCGCAATCGCAGTGGTTCTCCCAGTGCTACCTTAGCCGATACAACGGAACATAAGGTACCAAAACATGGGAGCCAGGCAAACCCAACTATTGACCCAAGACATGATTCGGAGCCGATGCATATAATGCTATAAATTCGGGGTGCCGCACTTGTGAAAGTGTTCGGACTTATCACACCATGATGCGGGAAACATAAGCCCCTGGTGTATTTAGCCGTACCAAAGTGTACGGATGCAACATGTCATAAATGAACATGTGTATAAGAAAGAAATGCAATTATAAGCAAAAAGGTGATGCATTGTTTATTCAAGAAATACTGTCGTGAATGCAGAACGATACAAATAGTGCAGTAAGCAAGGGATGGGACTATTAAACATGTCCCCCTCCAGGGGTAGGCTGCGGAATGGTGTATAAAACAGATTTAATGCTCGTAATGGAGACCACCTGGATATTCGTTGTAGCCTTTCTCCTTCCCTGGCTGTTGCATCGTGAGTTCGGCAGGTCTACTGCCGGACAGGGCCTCTGATGAATGGAGTCCTGTGGGTAAGAAAAAAAAGAGAAAACTAAAAAAAAGAACGACATACTAGAGAGCCCCTGGTGTGGTTAAGCCGCATTCTGGGCCTATCGTGGTCGTGCCCCTCCCCCTATGCCCATCATATCTCCAGAGCGTAATGATGTACGCGAAGGACCAGTCTTGCAATTTTGCAGGGGCTAGGGTTGGGGCCGCATTGCTACGCGTGCTCGGAACGTGCCAGGTGGTCTTGTTGTAGGTTACTCCGGGTGCATTTAGATGTGTCCGGTCGCTTAACGGCCGGACTCGAGAATTTCCTTAAGAGGCTGCACTGTACTTCTGCCGCGAGAGCTGCTGTATGTTCCTCCGTTCGGAGAGAGCATTCAGTGTTTCCGTTGACCGTGATGACTCCTCGAGGGCCTGGCATCTTGAGCTTGAGGTATGCATAGTGCGGCACCGCGTTGAACTTTGTAAACGTGGTATGTCCGAGCAGAGCATGATAGCCGCTACAGAACGGAACTATGTCGAAGATTAACTCCTCGCTTCAGAAGTTATCCGAGGATCCGAAGACCACTTCCAGTGTAACTGAGCCTGTACAATTACCCTCTACACCTGGTATGACGCCTTTAAAGGTCGTCTTTGTGGGTTTAATCCTTGAGGGGTCTATGCCCATTTTGCACACTGTATCCTGATAAAGCAGGTTCAGGCTGCTGCCGCCGTCCATCAGGACTCTGGTGAGGTGAAATCCATCGACGATTGGGTCTAAAACCAATGCGTCGAATCCGCCGTGGCAGATGCTGGTGGGGTGGTCCCTTCGATCAAAAGTGATCAGGCAGGAGGACCATGGGTTGAACTTCGGGGCGACTGGCTCCATTGCGTATACATCCCTGAGTGCACGCTTCCGCTCCCTTTTGGGTATGTGGGTTGCGTATATCATGTTCACCGTCCGCACTTGTGGGGGGAAACCCTTCTATCCTCTATTGTTCGGCGGTCGGGTCTCTTCCTCGTCATCGCTATGCAGCCCCTTGTCGTTGTTTTCGGCAATTAGCTTGCCTGCCTGCTTGAATACCCAACAGTCCCTGTTGGTGTGGTTAGCTGGCCTTTCGGGGGTGCCGTGTATCTGGCACGAGCGATCGAGTATTCGGTCCAAATTGGACGGACCCAGTGTAGTTCTTTTGAATGGCTATTTCCGCTGACCGGGTTTAGAGCCTCTGAATCCGACATTGACTGACGTATCCTCATTATTGTCGCCGTTAATGCGGCGTTTGTTCTTGTTGTGACGAGACCTGCCATTGCGGTCCTTGATATCCGAACTGCCAGAGTTTTTGCTAAGGTTGTTGCTGCGGCTAGCCAGCTGTCCTCTCCCGCGCAGAAGTGGGTCATGAGTGATGTGAGGGCTGCCATGGATTTCGGCTTTTCCTATCCCAGGTGCCGGGCAAGCCACTCGTCGCGGATGTTATGTTTGAAGGCCGCGAGGGCCTCTGCATCCGGACAGTCAACGATTTGATTTTTCTTAGTTAAGATGTCCAGAATTGTCTGGCCGATTCGTCTGGCTGCTGAATTATATGGCTTGGGTCGTCAGCGTCTGGTGGTCGCACATACGTGCCCTGGAAGTTATCAAGGAATGCGACTTCCAGGTCCTCTCAACACCCAATTGATTCTGCTGGCAAGCTGTTATGCCAATGCCGAGCTGGTCCTTTAAGCTTGAGTGGGAGGTATTTGATGGCGTGAAGATCATCACCGCGGGCCATGTGGATATGAAGTAGATAGTCTTCGATCCAAACCGTGGGGTCTGTTGTGCCATCATAAGATTCAATATCACGGGTTTAACCCCTTCGGGGATTTGATGATCCATTACTTCATCTATGAAGCATAGTGGGTGTGCGGCGCCTCTGTATTGGGCTATATCACGACGAAGCTCAAAAGAGCTTTGTCTACTGTGTTCGGCCCGGCCGGACTTGCTGTGTCCGGCGCGACGGTTGTCATCACGTATCATGGGGCGCCCACGCGATCCGTAGATCGATCTTGATTGTCTTGCCTTATCCTCCAATATATCTCGCAAGTCCAGAGCGTTCCCCTGTGGCCTTGTGCTTTTCAAGCGATGCTGGGGTACGGTTCTAGTGGAGGGCCTAGAGGCCTCTCTGTCGCGGCCACGGGGTGGTCGGTCAGCCGTATCGTGCGCTGGTGATGCAGGTTTATATGCCTCCTCCTCTAATCGAGGGAGCAGCTTGCGTTTGGGGTAGCTTTTGGAGGGGCGTTCGAGCTCATGCTCTTCGGCCGCGAGGACTTCAGTCCATCTGTCGGCTAGCAGATCTTGATCAGCTCTAAGCTATTGCTGCTTTTTCTTGAGGCTGTTTGCCGTGGCCATAAGCATGCGTTTAAAACGCTCTTGTTTGACGGGATCCTCAGGCACGACAAATTCGTCATCGTCGAGGCTTGCCTTGTCTCCGGAGGGAGGCATGTAATTATCATCCTCTACCTCTTCGTTTGCCGCTCTCTCATGAGGGCTGGCTTCTCCGTCCTCTTGTGCTGAATCTTGCTAGAGGGGGTTGTCTTCGGCACTGTCTGGGGTATTATTATCTCCGGTGCCGGAATCTCCTTTCTTGTTGTGGCGGGATTTAGAGCGGCCCTGCTGACGCCGGCGCTTGGGCTGTTTCTTGGAGGGGTCATCCTCCGCTGTTCCTTCACCATTCCCATCCTTTGGGATATCCACCATGTATATGTCATATGATGAGGTGGCTTTCCAGTGCCCAGTAGGCGCTGGTTCTTGGTCGTCTCCGGTATAGTCGTCCATACCGTCGATGTCTTCGGAGTCGAAGTCTAGCATGTCGGTTAGATCGTCGATAGTGGCTACTAAGTGGGTGGTGGGTGGGCTTTGAATTTCTTCGTCGTCTGCATCCCAACCGTCCTGACCGCAGTCCAGCCAGGGATCTCCTGATAATGAGAGATACTTTAGCGAACTCAAGATGTCGCCAAAAGGTGTGTGTTGAAAGATGTCTGCAGCGGTGAACTCCATGATCGGCGCCCAATGGGATTCGATTGGAGGGGTCGCGGGAGGTACAGAGTCCGGCATGGAGTCTGGCACCTCGGAGTCACGAGCTTCACAAGGGACAAGGCCAGTATTCGGCTCCATCGCCGTAGAGATTGCAGCCCCTGAGGCGGTGTCTAGCCACCCGTCCTTGATCTACGCAGCCGGTTCTGAATCGAGGGTCAGAGCGGGCTCGTGTGCGGCCTCCAGGGCACTGTCCAGCTGCAGAGCTAAATCATGCCCATCATGACAGTGCGGCATGCTCGGCTGTGGCTCGAATCCATCGAAGATCAAGTCTCCGCGGATGTCAACCATGAAGTTCAAACTTCCAAATCTGACCTGACGGCCAGGGGCGTAGCTTTCAATCTGCTCCAGATGGCCAAGCGAATTGGCCCGCAGTGCAAAGCCGCCGAATACGAAGATCTATCCGGGGAGAAAAGTCTCACCCTGGACTGCGTCGTTGTTGATGATCGAAGAAGCCATCGAGCCTATCGGTGACGACACGGAGGAACTCTCAATGAAAGCACCAATGTCAGTGTCAAAACCGGCGGATCTCGGGTAGGGGGTCCCGAACTGTGCGTCTAGGCGGATGGTAACAGGAGACAAGGGACACGATGTTTTACCCAGGTTCGGGCCCTCTTGATGGAGGTAAAACCCTATGTCCTGCTTGATTGATATTGATGATGTGGGTATTACAAGAGTAGATCTACCACGAGATCAAGGAGGCTAAACCCTAGAAGCTAGCCTATGGTATGATTGTTGTTCGTCCTATGGACTAAAACCATCTGGTTTATATAGACATCGGAGAGGGATAGGGTTACACAGAGTCGGTTACAATGGTAGGATATCTACATATCCGTATCGCCAAGCTTGCCTTCCACGCCAAGGAAAGTCCCATCCGGACACGGGACGAAGTCTTCAATCTTGTATCTTCATAGTCTTGGAGTCCGGCCGATGATGATAGTTCGGCTATCCGGACACCCCCTAGTCCAGGACTCCCTCAGCGGGGTCCGGCCTTGCCCGTGGGCGTGATTATATCACACGATGTTGGCCTGATGGTTTATCACGTGAAATCTAGTCAACGTGGTTCGTCCTGTTACCATACGGTAAATTACCGTATGAGGGGAAGGTGCCGAAGAATTACTCTTTGGCGTGGCATTTTTTTGGTGATTCGAAAACAACCGTTAGGGTGGTTGGCCAATGATCTTGGCCTTTGCACCTGGCATCCTTTAGAAGATGTTATTTGTGGTTTCGTACCCGTGGGGGCTTTGTGTGTTATGGAGCCCCCGGACTACCAGGTCTAGGGGTACGGCAATTGAATTGCTGTGGTAAGTGTAATCGGGGATGATCGGCTGTGGCAATTGAATTCCTTCATTGCCTGCTTCCCACTCAAGCCGGTCATAGTTCGTCCCAGAGCCTCCTTACAAAGAGAGAGACTTTAATGAGTTCAGCATGTCGCCAAGGGGCGAGTGCTGGAAGATGTCCGCAGCGGTAAACTCCATTAACGGTGCCTGTCGGTGTCAAAATCGGCGGATCTCGGGTAGGGGGTCCCGAACTATGCGTCTAGGCGGATGGTAATAGGAGACAAGAGACACGATGTTTTTACCCAAGTTCGGGCCCTCTCGATGGAGGTAAAACCCTACTCCTGCTTGATTAATATTGATGATATGGGTAGTACAAGAGTGGATCTACCACGAGATTAGAGAGGCTAAACCCTAGAAGCTAGCTTATGGTATGATTGTTGTTCGTCCTATGGACTAAAACTCTCCGGTTTATATAGACACCGTAGAGGGCTAGGGTTACACAGAGTCGGTTACAATGGGAGGAGATCTTCATATCGTATCGCCAAGCTTGCCTTCCACGCCAAGGAAAGTCCCATCCGGACACGGGACATAGTCTTCAATCTTGTATCTTCATAGTCCGGGAGTCCGGCCAAAGGTCATAGTCCAGCCATCCGGACACCCCCTAATCCAGGACTCCCTCAGTAGCCCCTGAACCAGGCTTCAATGACGACAAGTTCGGCGCATAAATTGTCTTCGGCATTGCAAGACGGGTTCCTTCTCCGAATACTTCATAGATGATATTGAACACAAGGATAGTATCCGGCTCTGAAAGATAAGTTCCACATGCCACCATAGAGAGAATAATATCTGTACAAATCTAATCTGCTGACGTATTCCATAGCGTGACGTCATGGCCAGGCCTTTATTCGAATCGTTTTATTGTTCCACCTCAGCGCGTTTAGCGAGGTAGTTTCCTTGGCACGTCTTGTCAAAGCAGAGATCGTGTCCCCTTATTCCGGGATTCTCATCAATACGGGCGTGGGTAACCCAACTGTGCCTTTGGTATGACTCCCTAATTGAAAGAGAGTCTCAAACGGTTACGGGGAGGGCTCTTGGTATTCAACTCCTTTATAAAGGGACCAAGGCTCGGCTCCCTTCTTTTCAATCCAATCGAATCCGCCCCTTGCTTCGAGTTCCAACACCCAAAGCTCTAGTTTTAGGTGCTTCGGACCTTCGACGATGTCCGGCTCCGACCTTGAAGGCCGGTGGATGCCTTCCTCCGTTACGGAAGTAGATGTGCGAAAGCTGAGAGATGCCAGGTATCTAACCGGCGAAATCTCGCATAGGCTGCCTGCTCAAGGGCAGGCCATTCCCATTCCCCAGCCCGGTGAGAGCGTGGTGTTCGCATCTCACTTCCTTCGGGGGCTAGGCTTCCCGATTGATCCCTTCGTGAGGGGGCTTATGTTTTATTATGGGCTGGAGTTCCACGACTTAGCTCCGGAGTCCATCCTCCAAATCTCATCATTCATTGTCGTGTGTGAGGCCTTCCTCCATATCACTCCTCACTTCGGATTGTGGCTAAAAACCTTCAAGGTGGAACCAAAGATGATCGAGGGGCAGCATGCTGAGTGCGGAGGAACTATAATAAGCAAGTTGGACGACGCTCCATGGCCCGAAGGTTCTTTTCAAGAGGAGTTCGGCTTATGGCAACGGGACTGGTTTTACATCACAGCCCCCAGGGGCACCACATGGGTGGCGCCACATGGGTGGCGCCACCTACTTTTCGCTCGGGTCCCCCACCACGGCTAGCATAATGAAGGACTTATCTGGGGGCCGCCCAAAGACGTGCCCTTGCTGCAGGAACGCATTCGAGATCTTCTAGAAAGAGATATCAATTTGACCGTAGTGGCGCAAGTCATGCTAATTCGCCACACTGCCCTGCAAACGTCGACCTCTCCGCCTGTGGGAATTTAATCCGGAGGGACCGCGAGTCCTCCAACATTTCATGGGTGCGACACCCGTGGAGATGTACAAATTGTTCTTCGGATCACAAGCAAGGTGTCCGGATTTGTCCGAGGACGCAGGTCTGAGCTACAATCGCCCGGATGCTAAGGTAAGTAGCACCATATTTGGACACACCATCCGTATTTTCATCACAGAATTACCCTTAACAGTGTTGTCCTTTGAACAGGAGTGGATAGTGAAGGCAAAGCTTATCAGGTGTCCAGCCCCCCTGCCCGAGACCGCGCCGAATCCCATGCTAACCAGGATGCTGGAGGTCATGCTTTTGGCGGAAGGCGAAGGGGGGAACCCAGGGGCTACCGCCTCCACGAAGGAGGCTATTAGGAAGGGAAGAATCGAAAATTCCCCTGATCAGGGAAAGAAAAGGACTGCCTCTGAAGACCTGGAGGTGATGGCCTCAAAACGGGGGAAGAAATCTTCGCCAGAGGGTTCGGCACCGGAGAACGCCCCGGCCGAATCACCCCCTAAGGGGGACCCGCTCTCCCCCGAGACGTAAGTGAAGGGAGGGGTTCCATAATGAATGACACTCCTGTTTTATTTCTGAGGAAGATAAGCGAAACATTACCTTGCAGTTCGGATCTCAACCCTTCTCAGCAGAGCTCATCTTCAGGGGGTCTTCGTCCGGAGATGATAGAGAGTGAAACGCCTCCTCTTGTTGCGCCATCTCACGAGGCAGGCGACCCTGAGGTGTCATCTTGGAGGGTCTTTGCAAGTCCGAATCCTGGAAAAGGTCGTCAGGCTAGTCCGACACCCTTTGGTGCATAGTCGGAGGGGCTGGAGGATCTGCTTGAGAGGGCATCCATCTCAGAAGAACACCGTATGTTAATGAATACGGTGATTGGAAGGATTTCATCCGCGGAAAGCGGATTGTACGAGGCTGCCAGGAGTTTATTAACAGGCTTTGAGGTACGCAAAAAAGTTGTACCTTTTGGTAGAGCCGCATATTAAATGCGCCCTGTATAAATAGTAGCCCCTGAGACTCTGTGTGTCGTCAAGGGTGACGGCGCGCAGAGGATCATAACCCCAGGTATAATATGTTGCCTTTTCCATGAAGGTGGCGAGGCGTTCGGTGGCTAGCCGGACTGATGAATCTGCCAAGCTAAAGCGGCAAATTGACGTAGCAGATGCTGACATCGCGCTTGCAAATAAGCGGCTAGACGAGGCATAAGGTATGTTCCAAAGACACCTGGTAATAGGAGCTCGATGCTCGGGCCTTATATATATGTGCCTAATGTAGATGGTGCTGCTGCCGTGGAGAACCTTCGGGTGGAACTTGCCCGAGCCAAGGAGCAAGCAAGGAGAAGTGATGTGGCTGCCGTTAAAGCGGCTGAAGAGCTAAAAGCCGAACAGGCTGCTCACTGCCAGAGCAAAAAGGTTATAGACGAAATGACCATAAAGTTGAAGGATGCTACCGACCGCTGTAAATTTCTTGAACAAGAAGATAGGAAGGCTCAGAAGGATCTTGAAAAGATCGCTGCCGAAGCCAAGGATACTCGCTCTGCAATGAGAGCTATGAAGGAGGAGCTGCGTCAAGCCGGAGATATCACATTTGGAAAGCCCTATATGTTGCGGATGAAGTTTGGAGACCCCAAGTATGCTTCGTTAGACCGGCAGTGGAGTGCGGAAAACACTTATCTGGATTTGGCAGCTAGTGCGGCGGACGCGACCGAACACTTCTGCGGCCGAGGTGACCATGGATTGGAAGAGCTTTTTTGGTCGCAGTTCCACAATCCAGAACGCCCACTTTCGGTATCCGACCATTTGGCCGCCTGGGCGGAGCTGAACAGGTTATCCGGACTCGCCATGAGGTATGTTGCGAGTCATCTGTGGCCGGAGAAGCCAGAGCCGAAGAGTTATTTTGGCTTGGTGCAGCAGTTCCTTGGTTCGGTACCGCATGCTGATGTAATGAAGAGGTCAGCGTGCATAGAGGGCACACAGATGGCTCTTGCCCGTGTCAAAACATACTGGGCGGATATGAAGGCCAGTGTTGTTGCATCCCGGGATTCGGACGAAAGCCGAGTACCTGCCAAGCACTACTTTGAGGAAGTTCTTCATGGCGCTCGTTTAATAGAGTCGCAGTGCTCAAAGGATGTTGTGTTCGAATAGCGTGTGCTATTTGTAAAACGAATATTTTGATGGAATATAAAAGTTTTTTATACTTGTGCTTGCAAGAATTATGATGCCTCCTGTGCGGCCGTTTAATGTATATATTTGTATATAACCTGAAAGATGGCAGTCGTTGGCTTCAGCCCCCACGCATAGAATGCGGGGGTGTTCGCAAAAAGGCGCCTTTTCACACTTAATCCAACGTCTTGGTCCTATAAAGGAGGTGGTGGCGCGGCGAACTAGGCAACCGGACTATAATGCTTTATCACTTTCACTTAGCCATAGGAGTTTGACAGTGGGGCTACTAAATAGCCCCTAGGGGCACCGCGCTCACCCGGATTCGGGGCACGAGTGTGCCTGACCGGGAAGCGGCCCTTCGTTAATGCGGAGGAATCCTAAAGATTCCGAAAGTCATCGAGTGGTTGACCAGTCTCTCGCTATATCATGACAGTCAGTTTTCATCTTTCTCTACTGAGGTGCTCGCCTGGCCGAACCAGGGCACAATCGCAGTAGTTCTCCTGGTGCCGCATTAGCCGATATAACGGAACGTAAGGCAGCAAAACACAGGAGTCGGGCAAACCCAACATTTGACCAAAGACATGATTCGGAGCTGATGCATATAGGCCAAACTCGCGACGCCGAACACTCCCTAAGGTATTCGGTCTTTATGAGGACGGGCCAAAATATAGCCCTTGGTAAAAAAGCCCCTGGTGTCCAGGTACGTGCAAAAATTCTGGCGTGGCCACATGCCAAGACGCCAGCCTCCTCCTCGGTTATAGCGAAAACCGGGGGATGTTGTCAACAAGAGACAGTAAAAAAGGTTGCAGGGTCTTAATCTGAAAAGAATCCTTGAAACGGGTCCCTGCCGCACGTATGCGCCTGTGTCTCCGTTGTGTCGTATCCTGGACGGGCGTAGCACGATGTTCATCTGTGAAAGAGAGGAACTTAGTAAAAAAATAAGCGTGCGAGAAATCTATATTTAAAATAAACAAAATATAGTTGGAGCAAGAATTGAGCCGTATTGTCTCCGGGCGTGAACACACGGAGCCCCTTGTACGGGGTTGTGCGGCTATTAAGCATATGTACATTTACGCCGGACTAGTCGAGCCGTGTCCCGGAGAGTAGGGCTGGATTAGTGGGCGGCTGTCTAGGCGGCCGCAGGTTTGCCCGTACTTTGGGGGTCAATTTATATTCCCCTATAATGAAATGATGCCTCGTGGACCGGGCATTTTAAGTGTAAGGGATCCATAATGCGGTATTGCATTAAAGCGGGCGAAGGCTTCTCGTCCCAGTAGCGCTTGATAGCGACTTACGAATGGGGCGATGTGGAATGTTAGCTTTTCGCTTTGGATGTTGTCGGGTGAGCCGAACGTGACTTCTAACGAAAGGGAACCCATACTTTGGGTATCTGAACCCGGCATAACTCCTTGGAAGGAAGTGTTGCTATGGCGGATTGTAGCTGGGTTTACCCCTAGTTTGCGGATTGTGTCCTGATATAGCAGGTTCAAGTCGCTACCGCCGTCCATAAGGACTTTTGTAAATTGGAGTCCGTTAATGATCGGATTCACAACCAAGGCAGTCCGGCCTGCGTTCCGGGCTCCTTTGGAGTAATCCTGATGATCGATGGTGATTGGTTGTAACAACCAGTGGCGGTGCTCCTCTGGGGCTGGCCGTACGGCGCGTGTCTTTGTAAGCGTCGTTCTGTTTTTCCCTTTTGTCATCTGAAGTGAATTTACTGTCTTGACTTCTTGTGGGAACTTCTTTTGTTCTCCGGTGTTCTGCTTGTGGGGTGCGTCGTCATCCTCGCTTGGTGTGTCGAGCCCCATGTGTTCGGCGTTGAGTTTGCCGGACTGTTTGAAGACCCAACAATCTCTGTGGGTATGGTTGGCAGGCCTCCCCGGAGTACTGTGGATTTGACATATTTTGTACAAGATTTTGTTGAGGTTGGATAGCTCATCCCTGTCATCTTTGGGGGGTGGATTTTTCTGATTTTGCCGAGAGCTTTTGAATCCGGCGTTTACTGTCGTGCTCATCGGGCTGTTGTCCTTGATCCGGCGCAGTTCTTTGTTATGGCGCGGTTTCCTATTTCCATCTCTGGGTTCGGATGTATTCGGGTCGCTGGTGCTTCTTCTTGCCAACCAGCTATCCTCTCCTGCATAGAAGCGGGTCATGAGGCTTGTTAATGCGGCCATTGTTCTTGGCTTTTCTTGGCCGAGGTGTCTGGCGAGCCATTCGTCTCGGACGCTATGTTTGAAAGATGTTAAGGCCTCGGCGTCCGAACAGTCGACTATCTGATTCTTTTTAGTGAGGAATCTGTTCCAGAGTTTCCGAGCGGACTCTCCAGGCTGCTGAGTTATATGACTCAGATCATCTGCATCCGAAGGTCGGACATAGGTCCCTTGAAAAATTGCCCGGAAAGCATCCTCGAGCGCTTCCCAACTTCCCATGGTGTTTTCGGGAAGGCTTTTAAGCCAATGCCGGGCTGGCCCTTTGAGCTTAAGGGGTAAGTATTTTATGGCGTGGAGGTCATCTCCTCTGGCCATGTGTATGTGGAGGATGTAATCCTCGATCCAGACTCTAGGGTCTGTTGTTCCATCATATGCTTCTATGTTTACGGGCTTGAATCCCGCTGGAAATTCATGATCCAGCACCTCCTCGGTAAAACATAGGGGATGTGCGGCGCCCCTGTATTTAGGTGTGCCGCGATGTTCGGATATTTTTTGCATTGCATTGCTCACTGGAGCTTGCTTTCTTGGCCCATAGATGGATCTGGTTGGGCCAGTTTTTTGATGCGAATTCTTGGACAGATCGCGCGCCGTATGGAGTGCGGCGCCCCCTGTTGCTTGAGATCAATCGTGGGGTCGTCTATCCGACCTTGTGGCTTCCTTATTTTTTGATCGTGGGGGCTTTATGGCCTCTTCATCAAATTCCGGTAGTAGTTTCCGCTTCGGATAGCACTTTGTGTGACGACTATTACCGTACTTGTGTGCGGTATTGAGCACTTTGCCCCATCTGATTCTGAGTGCATCTTCCGCTGTTTTGAGCCTCCGCTTCTGCTTTTTCAGGCTACGTGCGGTGGTGATGAGCCTTTGGTGGAGAATCTGATGCTCCAGCAATTTGTCCGGCGTGAGATCGTCCGGACTATTATCTTTCCCGGGGATGGGCTGTTCGGATTGTCCGCCCTGTTTGGACGGTTGCTCGATGGCATGTTCGTCTTCCGTTGATTCACCCTGCTCTATGGCTGGGTCTTTGTCGAGGTGGGGCTTGGCCTTGTGCTTACGCCGCCGCTTTGATTGCTTTTCGAGGGAGCGATCCCTGGTTGCGCCCTTTTGATCCTCATTGTCATTTCTGTTAGGTGTGTCCACCATGTATATATCGTGTGATGAGGTGGCTTTATAGTTCCCTATAGGTGCTGGTTCTTGTTTATCTCCTCTATCGGCATCCATACCATCGATGTCTTCGGAGTCGAAGTCGAGCATGTCGGTTAGATCGTCGACAGTGGCTACCAAGTGGGTGGTGGGTGGGTTTTGAATTTGTTCGTTGTCCGCATCCCAGCCATGCTGACCGTGGTCCGGCCAGGGCTCTCCTGACAAAGAGAGAGACTTTAGTGAATTTAGGATGTCGCCAAAGGGCGAGCGCTGAAAGATGTCCGCGGCGGTGAACTCCATGATCAGAGCCCAAACGGGTTCGATCGGAAGGGGTGCGGAAGATTCGGAGTCCGGAACGGAGTCCGGCACCTTGGAGTCACGGGCCTTGCAAAGGACTAGGCTGGTATTCGGCTCTATCGCCGTAGAGATTGCGGCTCCTGGGGCGGCGTCCAACCGTCCGTCCCTGGTTAGCGCAGTCGGCTCCGGGCTAATGGTCGGAGCGGACACCTGAGCGGCGCTCTGGGCGCTGCCCGGCGGCAGAGCTATATCATGCCCATCGAGACAGTGTGGCACGCTTGGTCGCGGCTCGAATCCGTCGAAGATCAAGTCCCAGCGGATATCGGCCGTGTAGTTTAAGCTTCCAAACCTGACCTGATGGCCAGGGGCGTAGCTTTCGATCTGCTCCAGATGGCCAAGCGAGTTGGCCCGCAGTGCAAAGCCGCCGAATACGAAGATCTGTCCGGGGAAAAAAGTCTCACCCTGGACCGTGTCGTGATTGATGATCGAAGAAGCCATTGGGCCTAAAGGTGACGACACAGAGGAACTCTCAATGAAAGCACCAATGTCGGTGTCAAAACCGGCGGATCTCGGGTAGGGGGTCCCAAATTGTGCGTCTAGGCGGATAGTAACAGGAGACAAGGGACACGATATTTTTACCCAGGTTCGGGCCCTCTCAATGGAGGTAAAACCCTACTCCTGCTTGATTAATATTGATGATATGGGTAGTACAAGAGTGGATCTACCACGAGATCAGAGAGGCTAAACCCTAGAAGCTAGCCTATGGTATGATTGTTGTTCGTCCTACGGTTTAACACTCTCTGGTTTATATAGACACCGGAGAGGGCTAGGGTTACACAGAGTCGGTTACAATGGGAGGAGATCTTCATATCGTATCACCAAGCTTGCCTTCCACGCCAAGGAAAGTCCCATCCGTACATGGGACGGAGTCTTCAATCTTGTATCTTCATAGTCCGGGAGTCCGGCCAAAGGTCATAGTCCGGCCATCTGGACACCCCCTAATCCAGGACTCCCTCAGTGCCCAACGTGGCTCGGCTGGCTCGAGGGTGTGCGGACCGGAAGCAACGACCGGATACGAGTCCGGGGGCCCGGGGTTACAGGCTTCCGCAGAGGTGAGACCTGTGTTCGGCTCCACTGCCGATGAGTGTGTGGCCTACGGGGCGGGGTCCACCCCTCCGTCCTTAGGCAACACAACCCGCTCCAGATTTAGATCCGAGGCTACCGTAGGGGTGATATCTCGAGCATCGTCCGACAGCAGGTCTAATTCGTGCCCATCGTAATTGTTCGGTGCTCCTGGCTCATGCCCAAATCCATCGAAGATCAAGTCTCCGTGAATATCTGCCGTGTAGTTCAAGTTTCTGAACCTGACCTGATGGCCGGAGGCGTAGCTATCGATCTGCTCCAGATGGCCAAGCGAATTGGACCGCAGTGCGAAGCCGCCGAACATGAAGATCTGTCCGGGGAGAAAAGTCTCCCCCTGGACCGTGTTGTTGACGATTGAAGGCGCCATCAAGCCCTGCATCGACGACACAGAGGAACTCTCAATGAAAGCACCAATGTCGGTGTCAAAACCGGCGGATCTCGGGTAGGGGGTCCCGATCTGTGCGTCTTAGGCTGATGGTAACAGGAAGCAAGGGACACAATGTTTACCCAGGTTCGGGCCCTCTCGATGGAGGTAAAACCCTACTTCCTGCTTGATTAATATTGAAGATATGAGTAGTACAAGAGTAGATCTACCATGAGATCGTAGAGGTTAAACCCTAAGAGCTAGCCTATGATGGTATGATTGTAGTTGTGATCGTCCTTCTAAGGACCAACCTCTCTGATTTATATAGACACCGGAGAGGGCTAGGGTTTACATGGAGTCGGTTCCAAGGAAGGAAACACAATATCCGGATCGCCAAGCTTGCCTTCTACGCAAAGGAGAGTCCCATCCGGACACGGGTCGAAGTCTTGAGTCTTGTATCTTCATGCTTCAATAGTCCGGCCAATGTATATAGTCCGGCTGTCCAGATACCCCCTAATCCAGGACCCCCTCAGTGACCAACTTGCGGGTCCCGCCCATGAACCTATGCATAGGGGTTGGCACACATTTTCTTGACTCTCCAGTAGAAACTTTGGGGCACTCTTTGAAGTACTTTGTGTTGGTTGGATGAATTTGAGATTGTGTGACGCATATCGTATAATCATGCCCACGGATACTTGAGGTGACAATGGAGTATCTAGGTGACATTAGGGTTTTGGTTGATTTGTGTCTTAAGGTGTTATTCTAGTACGAACTCTTTTATAGATCGATCTGAAAGAATAACTTTGAGGTGGTTTTGTACCCTATCATAATCTCTATGTTTGTTCTCCGCTATTAGTGGCTTTGGAGTGACTCTTTATTGCATGTTGAGGGCTTGTTATATGATCTATCTATATTATTGTTGAGAGAACTTGCACTAGTGAAAGTATGAACCCTAGGCCTTGTTTCCTATCATTGCAATATCGTTTACGCTCAATTTTATCATTAGTTACCTTGCTGTTTTTATTATTTCAGATTACAAATACCTTTATCTATTATCCATATTGCACTTGTATCACCATCTCTTCACCGAACTAGTGCACCTATACAATCGACCATTGTATTGGGTGTGTTGGGGACACAAGAGACTCTTTGTTATTTGGTTGCAGGGTTGTTTGAGAGAGACCATCTTCATCCTATGCCTCCTACGGATTGACAAACCTTAGGTCATCCACTTGAGGGAAATTTGCTACTATCCTACAAACCTGTGCACTTGCAGGCCCAACAACGTCTACAAGAAGAAGGTTGTGTAGTAGACATCAAGCTCTTTTCTGGCGCCGTTGCCGGGGAGGTGAGTGCTTGAAGGTATATCTTTAGATCTTGCAATCGAATCTTTTTTATTTCTTGTTTTATCACTGTTTTAGTTTATAAAAATAAAACTACAAAAAATGGAATTGAGTTTGTCTCATATGCTTCGTATTTTTAATATCTTCCGTGAGAATGATGGAAAGGAAAATTGAGCTCAAGTGCTAGAAGAAGAATGCATTAAAATGCTTGGTACTAGATCTTTGTATGATGAGCATGATTGCAATGTTGTTAGTATGAATTCCTTGAATATCCATGATGCTAATGATATGCAAAGCCAGAAGCTTGGGGAAGCTATGTTTGATGAATATGATATATTTTGTCCCCCAAGCTTTGATGAGCAAATTTCTTTTGATGATAGCATGCATCCTATTTATGATGATTATATTGATGAAAGTGGGTTTGGAAGAGTGTCAACTTCAGAAAGTAGTGATCCCACTATTTTGGAGGATGTTGAACCTTATTGTGATGAACATGAAAGTGGATTTGGAAGAGTGTCAACTTTATTTAGTGATGATTCCACTATTTCGGAAGAGGTTCCAATTGATTATGAGAACAAAGTTGCTATCTATGATGATTATTGTGATGACTTGTATGCTATTAGGAATAATTATAACCATGGAACTTGTCATCATGATTTTAGTTTTCAATTGGATTATGCCTCACATGATAATTATTTTGTTGAGTTTGCTCCCACTACTATTCATGAGAAGAATTTTGCTTATGTGGAGAGTAGTGAATTTTCTATACTTGTAGATCATGAAAAGAATTCCTATATTGTTGAATTCATTCATTATGCTACTGAAAATTATTATGAGGGAGGAACATATGCTTGTAGGAATTGTAATAATATCAAGTTTCCTCTCTATGTGCTTAAAGTTTTGAAGCTATGCTTGTTTTACCTTCCTATGCTAGTTGATTATTGTTCCCATAAGTTGTTTGCTCACAAAATCCCTATGCATAGGAAGTGGGTTAGGCTTACATGTGCTAGTCATATGCTTCATGATGCTCCCGTTATGTTTTAATTCTTATCTTTTATGTGAGCATCATTGTCATCATCATGCCTAACTAGAAAGGCATTAAAGAAAAGCGCTTGTTGGGAGACAACCCAATATTTACCTTTACTGTTTTTGTGTGTTCACTTGATTATGCTACTGTAGTAATCATGTTTTATAGCTTTTGTTTCAATAAAGTGCCAAGTAAGACCTTTAGGATGGCTTACTGTCGGGGAAACTAATCCACCAACACCTATGGGGACAGGGCCCCTTTCGGTTCGGAGGGGGGGCGGAGGCCGCACAAAGAGCGGATCGAGGCAGTACACGCGAGCAGTTTTACCCAGCTTCGGGCCGCACGGATGCGTAAAACCCTACTGCTGCTTGTTTGTGTGTATTGAATTCTTGCTCAGGAGCGATGGACGCTGCCAGACCGAGCGTGAGAGTGTTCCTGATGTTTCGAATGAGCCGAACCCCTTCCACGTTGCGCTTGGGCCTCCTTTTATACTTTCAAGGGGTCACCGACAGGTGGCAACGTAGACTAGAAGGGTAAAAATGGAAAAGGATGCGGTAGGTGCAGCTACCGCTACTGTGGACACAGTGCACCCTACCTAACTCTGACGGCAGGGGACAAGGTCATTGAATGCCCGTCTGAGTTGCCTAAACAGTGCAAAAAGTGACCGTTAGGAGCGCCACCGTTTGCCACGATGGCTTTCTCTTCATCTCCGCTTGCCACCGCGTACCCCTGGCTGCACAGGCTCCAGCCACACGCCCCTGAGGAAGCCTCATGGCGACACGCGGGTGGGTGCGCTGGAGCGTGGGTACAGAGTGGCAGCGGGCCCCCGGCGAGTACCTTGTCGGGGTCGTCCTCTTGTCGAGTCCAGAAGCTTGTCGCTCACCGGACCTTGCCGGGACGTGCGGTGCATCGCGGCAAGTTTCTTGAAGTGCCGTGGTTGGCCTTCCCGGCAAGCTCCTCTTGCCGGGGCCTTGTCTCTTCCCGGCAAGATCCTCTTGTCGGGGCCTTGTCTCTTCCCGGCAAGATCCTCTTGCCGGGGCCTTGTCTCTTCATCTTGAATGCTTTGTTCTTGAATGGCTCCAAAGGAACCCACAGAGGACTCTGGCGGTCGTCCGGCAAGCCTTGCCACGCGGCGCTGCAACTGCCCGTGCACAAGTTCGGGATACTAGGGTACCCCTACTCTAGTACACCGACAGGAGCCCCCGGGCCTGGGCCACACACGGTGCCGAGTGCTGTTGGGCCAGGCCCAAAACAGGGCATGGGCACGCGCGGGCCTGGGGTATGCCGAATCTAACTCCGTATCCACCGCACCCCACGCAATGGCACGCGTCAATCACGGCGTCGTGGGGGAGATCGTGGGTGGTTCTTTATTCGGAAAGAACGCAACGTCCGCCCCCCTCCTCCTTATAAGCAGGGGAAACAGGGGTATTTCCCCTATCTTCATCATTCGCTGCTGCAATCTCAGAAACCTCCGCCGCCCTCCTCCGCTTCCAAAGTCGAAAGAGAGCAGCGCTCCGCTCCCGTCGCCGCCGCCACTACCAGCGCCGTCGATCTCCCCCACCGCCTCCGCCATGGCTCCGAAGCCCGGAAAGGGGAAGGCCGCGAAAGCTGTGAAGTCGACCGAAGCGCAGCGGCTTGAGGCGCTGCAGAAAGAGCGGGCCACCTTCCTCCCCGAGCTCTCCGCAAAGGATCTGAGGGAGTGGTACTATCTCTTCTGGTCGACGAAGACACGGGCGCCTCCGTGCACAAAGGTACTCTCCGCCATCACCTCGCAAGAAGCTCCAGTTGGCGGGTACCCTTTCTTTGCCGTGTTCTTCTACTGCGGGCTCTGCCCGCCATTCCCTGATTTCTTTTGCGACGTCATGAACACCTATGGACTCCACCTCCTTGACTTCACCCCCAACGTCGTTCTGACCATGGCAGTTTTCGCCCATCTATGCGAAAACTTTGTCGGAGTCCACCCCAACGTAGCTCTCTTCCACCATTTCTTTATGCCTCGTGTCGAGAGAGGGGAACCTCTTGCCGGCGGGATCGCCTGGATCTCGCGGGCCGGCAAGAAGGAGACCTATCTGGAGGGGGAGCTCCGCAGCAAGTGGGACGAGTGGAGAGCAGATTGGTGCTGGGTTGTAGAAGAGAGTCCGCAGCCGTTCACCGCCCTGCGCCAAGCCCCAGCAGTGCATGGCAATGACTGGAGCGCTCTGTCCGTGGACGACGACAAGCTGAAGATCGCCACCACTCGGATCTTGCGTCTCAGGCTTGCCAGGCTGACTGTAGGAGCTGTCGGCGCAGATTTCCTTCGCCGGCGCATCACCCCTCTGCAGGCGAGGGGGAGACCCGCCTGGGAATTTGGAGGCCCGGCAGATATCATGAGGTTGCGCCCAGGCCTCAACTTCAATTTCACCGTCATAGAATTGGACGGGATACTTAAGGAAATATTCAAGCACGACCCGCAGCATCCCGAGTGGTTCAGGTTGCCGGCAGGCGTCGTGCCTCTGTGTAACAACTCCTCGCGCGACGGCATCTACGCAATGATGCCGTTGTGTGACTCGCACGGGATCGCTCCAACTTGGCAAGAGCCCGCCGGCGACGTCGTGCAGCAGTTCTTCGACAGCCTAGTGGAGGTGGCGGTCAATGCTGACGAGAAGAAGCTCCTCACCAGCGACACCACTGATCAAGAGATGGAGTGCATCGCCACCAGGGCGGAAGAGGCGGCGGCAGCCGCGGCCGCGGGTGAATTCGGGTTCACCATGGAGGAAGCGGACGCGGCGTTGGCGATGAGTCTTGCCGAACGGGAGCAGCCCGAAGAGGAAGAAGAGCTCGCCGCGCCCGACGCCGAGTCGAACGAGCCCGCCGAGGGTGCGAGCAGCCCGCCATCTCCGAGGAGCTTGCCGCGAGCAGGGCCCACAGCGCAGCCCCCAGCGCAGCCAAGAAGGCGCCTCCGCAGGGTCGGCGACATAGTAGGGCGGCAAGTGGGCCAACAGCCGCAGCGTCGCGCGACGCACTCTACCGCGGCAAGTACGGTTGCCGCTGGAGCGCCTCCCGCAGCAGCGACAACTGAAGCGGGGCCGTCTCGGGCTGGCGCCGCATCCCCCGCCAAGCGGTCAAGGGATCCCACCCCTCCACCTCGTCGCGTTGGAAGTGGGCCGAACTTCGACCTCTCCGCGCTCAGCTCCGACGAGGAAGAGGAAGAAGAGTAAGATTCCCTTGTTGTTCTTGTAGTTCTTCAACTTGCCATTCATGTCTTGCATCTGATTTGACCCACCCTGGACTCTCCCTTTTCAGGAATCTGGCCCAGAGGGCGGCGAAGAGGGCCAAGGCTCAGGTGGTGGTCATCGAGGACGAGCCCACTGCGACGACAGGAGGCGCGCCCGAGACCACCTTGCCGGATCCGGCCATCACTTCGCAGAGCAGCCCCCAGCGCAGCCCCCAGCGTAAGCATATGGTTTACTTTCTGCTTCTGGGTGCGCGTGGTTGCTCTTTTCCTTTGTTGACATCTGATCACTGGTTTGTTTGTGCAGGAGCAGAACAGCTTCATCAGGAGGGCATGGTGATCTCCTCCGACTCGTCGTCTGCTTCGACTACGCCGCCAAGGGCGGACTCCCCGGCAAGGGAGCGTTCTCCGGCAAGGAAGCGATCTCCGGCAAGGGAGGAGTCTCCGGCAAGGGGGGAGTCTCTGGCAAGGGACAGCGCCAACGATCCCCCAGTGGTGGAGGTCATGACAGCAGATCCTAGCACAGGTAGTCCTTCTTGCCCGAAACTTTCCTTGTAGTCTTCTGCTGATTTCTCTTCTCGGATACTTGTTTGATTTCTCCTTATTCTCCGGTCGTCAGACCCACCCTCCGCGGATCCGATGGAGACCGAGGCGGGCGGCGAGGAGGACGCGCGCAGCAATACTGATGATGCCACGGCCACCGAAGAAGGAGCCGGCGCTGACGTGCCCGCCGGCGAAGAGGCCGCCAAGGCTGGTGCCGAAGAAGCTGGCGGGGGATCTGGCGATCGCACTGACGGTCCTGAGGCCGCAGGAGCGCCAGGCGCTGCACCGACCGCCGATCCCTCCGCCGCCGCCGCGGCGGCAGACTCCGAGGAGTCCCAGCCCGGCACCTATCTGAAGGCCGGCGAGGGCATCTTCATCAAGCTCCCCTGGGCGTCGAGCTCCAGGGCGCCGATGGAAGGAGAAGCTCTGGATGGGGAGGTGCTTGCCTCCGCCGGGTTGTCCATCGTCGACGCACCCGGAAGCAGCAGCGGCGAGCCTGAGGAGGAGCGGCTGCTACGGAGGCTGCTGGCGCTCTACCGCGCCCGCCAAGTCAAGTTGGAGTCCCGGGAAGTGCTTGTCGCGAGGGCGAGCGTGGACATAGAGAAGCGTGCGGAGGAACTCTGGGGTCTTCGCCAAGAAACTCTCCGGGCCTTGGCGGAGGAGTGGGAGCAGCTTGTTGAGGAGCGGAAGGCCTTCCTCCTTGAGAAGGCTGAGGCTGAAGAGCAGCAGCGGCTCACCGGCGAGAAGCTGTACGCGCGAGAAGGCGAGCTGACTCAGCGGAAAGTGAACCTCAACAACCATGAAGAGGAGCTTGCCGCGCGCGACCGGGCACTTGGCGGGACGCTCCAAGAGGCAAAGGATGCGGCTGCGGCTGCCGAGGCCGCCAAGAAATAATTGGAGGCAAAGGTGGCGCAGCTAGAAGCTGATCTGAAGGTTGGTGGCGAAGAGCTTGCCCCGCTCAAGCTAGAGCGCGAGAAGGACGCCCTTGCCCACGGTGAGCTGCAGGGCCGACTCGCCGAGAGGGGCAAGGAACTGAGTGCCGCCAAGGATTCCAACGCCGATCTAACGCTGAAGCTGGCCACCTTGACGGAGACGTTGGACAGCGCGAGGAAACGGGAGGCAGACTTGAAGAAAGACATCAAGGCCAACGATGCGCTGCTGGCGAGGGCCGCCGAAACCCAGAATCTCCTCAGAGATACCGTGGCGCTCTGGACGGAGGGCCTCGTGAACGTTGTTGTAGTCATTGAAGAGGAGCTGGTGCAGTTAGGGGTGGAAGGCTTCGGGTATTCCTCCGACGAGAATCTCCAACCCAGCGCCAAGCTCACTCTGTTCTTCAAGGGCGTGGCGACGGCTCTCCAGCAGCTCCGGGAACGGATCCCAAAGCAGCTGGCCGACGAGTCACGCTCGATTTGCGCCGGAGTTCTGGAGAAGGTGCTGATGAAGGTGGCCTTCCGCAATCCGGGCCTCCGCCTCACCAATATCCTCAGGACCTTGCCGCCAGAAGCTGATATGGAGGAGCTCAAAGCCCTTGTCGCACCCATTGTGGACAAGGTGAGCGGAATCAAGAGGGTCGAAGGCGATCGCGTAGATTAGGCCGCCCACTTCTTCTTTCCTTGTCGCTGCCAGCCATGTCACGGGAACACTTTATTAGAGGTGCGACAAGTTATTTTTGTAATATAGCTTTGTTCTATGGAATGATTGCAATGTTATTCCCTTTACTTGACCCCTCCCTTTGTATGTCTTTTTACCCTACGCTTTTAGGGAACTTGCCAGTGCAGACACCTGGGCCGCGAGCGCTGAGTGCGGGACGTCAGCAGCCTGCTGGCGGTGCCGCTACCGGCAAGAAACCTTGCCGCAACTAGTTGCAGCTTACTTAAGTTGCTGAGCGAACTCGAAACAAAGTAAGGGCGCTAGCGGCTCACTTAAGTTGCTGAGCGGACTCGAAGCAAAGTAAGGGCGCTAGCAGCTCACTTAAGTTGTTGAGCGGACTCGAAACAAAGTAAAGGCGCAACTAGCTATGAGTTGGTTCCTCCGCGCACAGGTTTTCCATACAAAGTGTGGTCGTTCAAGGGAGATAACTTAAAAACTTAAAAAAAACTGATTGCTCAAACTTTAGCAACTTAGCTTTTTTGCCGTCTGCTTCCCGGCAAGGAGAAACTTTCTTGAACGGCCTGGTCCACACCATTATCTTCTCCTTCCCCCCCGCCCCCGGTAAACCTTGTGGGCGAGGGAACTTTCCTTCTTTTGAGAAAGAAACAGAGAAATAAAGTAATGATATGGAGCCTTGGGCTCGTTATCGCTTACCGGGGTCTGGTGCTGCACAAAGTGTCAGATAACATATGCGAAAAAGGATTATAGCATAAAAAAAGCTGACAAGATGTGCGGGGCACATGAACTTTACTGGTGCACGGGGTCTGCGCCCGGCTTTGTACAAAGGATTACATGCAACAGCGGCAAGACTTGTACAAAAGGTGGTTGCCGGAAAAGATTCCGGCAACCGCGCCCTACGGGTAAAACTTACGAAGATGTTCTATGTTCCAGGAGTTGCTCACCGGAATGCCATCTTCGGTCTCAAGGCGGACAGCGCCGGGCCTAGTGACTCGTTTCACCCGATAAGGGCCTTCCCACTTCGGCGTCAACTTGTTGGAATTCTTGGCGGACTGAACACGCCGAAGAACAAGGTCGCCTTCCTCGAAGCTCCTGGCTTTAACTTTGCGGCTATGGTAGCGACGCAAAGCTTGCTGGTAGCGAGTGGCTCGCACAGCAGCCTGAAGACGGTCTTCCTCAAGGAGCAGCGCGTCATCTTGGTGCAACTGCTCTTGCTTGAGCTCATCATAAGCGAGCACTCGAGGTGACCCGTAAACGAGTTCCGTGGGGAGAATTGCCTCTGCTCCGTAGACTAGAGCGAAGGGTGTCTGGCCAGTGGCTCGATTTGGCGTCGTCCTGATCGACCAAAGAACCACCGGCAGCTCCTCGATCCAGTTTTTTCCGCACTTGTGCAGCCTGTCGAAAGTTCTGGTCTTGAGCCCGCGCAGCACTTCAGCATTTGCCCTCTCTGCTTGACCGTTGCTTCTCGGATGAGCAATAGAAGCGAAGCAGACCTTGGCGCCAAGGTCTTGGACGTACTGCATGAAGGTGCGGCTCGTGAATTGCGTGCCGTTGTCGGTGATGATCTTGTTAGGGATCCCGAAACGGCAAACAATCGACCTGAAGAACTTGACTGCTGACTGTGCTGTCACCTTCCTCACTGGCTGCACTTCCGGCCACTTTGTGAACTTGTCGATTGCGACGTACAAGTACTCAAAGCCCCCGACAGCTTAGGGGAAGGGGCCGAGGATATCAAGCCCCCAGACCGAAAATGGCCAGGATAAAGGGATCGTCTGGAGAACTTGAGCTGGTTGGTGTATCTGCTTGGAATGGAACTGGCACGCTTCACGCTTGGTTACTTGTGCAGTTGCATCCTGGAGGGCTGTCGGCCAGAAGAAGCCTTGTCGGAATGCTTTGCCGGCAAGTGCTCTTGCGCCAATGTGGTGACCACATATGCCTCCATGTATCTCTGCCAACAGCTGTTGTCCATCTTCCCGGCAAATGACACACCGTTGAGTCTTATTCTGTACAGTGTGCTGTCGACAAACTTGTACATACTTGACTGTCGGGCTACTTTTTCAGCTTCTTCTTGCTCTTCGGGAAGCTCTCCTGTCTGAAGGAAACGGACAATCTGCTGTGCCCATGCTGGAGCTTGTGGCTCGACAACAAGGACTAAAGGCGTATCTGTTGCTGCGGGAACATCCGCTTCCACGGCAAGAACCTGCGGCTCTGCCGGAGCGTGATGCTCCCCGACAAGCTTGCCAGAGCAAGACTTGTCGGGAGCGTCTGCTTCAACGAAACAAGCCATAAGGCTTGCCGGAGCAAACTGCTCCTCAGCACTCTTGGCGTCTATCTTGGGGACCTTCTTGGCGGCGGCTTCGAGAAGCTCTGCCGGAAAGTAGTCACCAGAAACCAACTTCCTCTTCTTATTCTGTCCAGTTGATGGTGTCACGGATGGTTGAGTCACCTTGAGCACAAAGATCCCTGGTTCCACAGGCAACTTTAGTGCAGTGCACTTTGACAGGCCATCAGCAATGTCATTCTGAGCTCGCGGAACATGTTCCATTTGCAGGCCGTCAAAGTGTTCTTCTAGCTTTCTCACTTCATCAACATCAGCTTCCATCAATGGACTCTGGTAGTTCTTGTTCACTTGGCGGACGACAAGCTGCGAGTCACCCCTTACAATGAGTTTCTTGATCCCAAGGTCGGCTGCGATTCTGAGGCCGGCAAGCAAACCTTCATACTCTGCGGTATTGTTCGTTGCTTGCTCCTTGGGAAAATGCATCTGAACTACGTACTTGAGGTGCTCTCCGGTGGGTGCGATAAGTAGCACGCCTGCGCCGGCGCCTTGCAGCGAGAAGGCACCATCAAAGTACATCATCCACTCTTTGCTTGTCTCCTTGACGGGGATGCTCGTCTCTGGAATTTCTTCGTCTGGGGTTGGCGTCCACTCTGCTATGAACTCTGCCAATGCCCTGCTTTGGATCGTTGCAGTGCTCTCAAACTTGAGGCCAAAGCTTGACAGTTCCAATGCCCACTCGACAATCCTGCCTGTTGCTTCTGGATTCTGCAGTATCCTCTTCAGCGGAAAGCGAGTGACAACTGTGATCTCGTGTGCCTGGAAGTAATGGCGCAGCTTTCTCGAGGCCATGAGAAGGCCGAAAAGCAATTTTTGCACACCAGAGTACCTCGACCTAGCCCCCTGGAGAAGGAAGCTGACAAAGTAAACTGGGCGCTGCACCATCTTCTTCTGCACCTCCTTGCACGTCTGCGCAGATTCATCTTTGTCGGGACCAGAGCTTGTCGGAGAAGCCCCCTGCTTGTCGCTGGATTCACTTGTCGCGGTCGCTGGCTCATCATCCGCCTCCCTCTCCGCTACTAACGCAGCACTAACCACTTGATTGGTTGCCGCTAGGTACAGCAGCAACTTCTCTTGTGGCTTAGGTGCGACAAGTATTGGAGTGGAGGACAGGTACCTCTTCAAGTCCTGCAGCGCATCCTCCGCTTCCGGAGTCCATTTCATTGGACCTGCCTTTTTCAATATTTTGAAAAACGGCAGGGTGCGCTCAGCAGACTTAGAGATAAACCTGCTGAGAGCAGCCACGCAACCGGCAAGCCTTCGCACATCCTTGACGCGCTTCGGTGCTTCAATCTGCTCGATGGCCTTGATCTTGTCGGGGTTGGCTTCAATTCCCCGCTGAGACACAAAGAACCCGAGAAGCTTGCCGGAAGGGACTCCAAACACGCACTTCTCGGGGTTGAGCTTGAGGTTGATCTTGCGCAGATTTGCAAAAGTTTCTTCTAAATCTTGGATCAGGGTAGCCTTGTCCTTACTCTTGACCACTATATCATCCATGTAGGCTTCCACATTTCTGTGTATCTGTGTCTCAAAAGCGACATGGACTACCCTTGCAAATGTTGAACCAGCATTCTTCAACCCAAAGGGCATCCGTACAAAACAGTATGTGCCGCAAGGAGTGATAAATGCGGTTTTTTCCTCATCCTCTTCTGCCATGAAGATTTGATGGTATCCTGAATATGCATCAAGAAATGAAAGAAAATCACATCCAGCTGTGGAGTCAACAATCTGGTCAATGCGCGGCAAGGGGAATGGGTCTTTGGGACAAGCTTTATTGACATCAGTGAAGTCTATACAAAGCCTCCATTTCCCGTTCGCCTTGCGCACGACTACAGGATTGGCCAACCACGTGGGATGGAGCATTCCTCTGACAAGGCCTTCTGCTTCCAATTTCCTGATCTCTTCTGCAATGAACTCTTGGCGCTCCACTGCTTGCTTCCTGACTTTCTGCTTGACGGGCCGAGCATGAGGACAAACGGCTAGGTGGTGCTCAATTACTTTCCTGGGAACACCGGGGATATCAGACGGTTGCCATGCAAACACGTCGACATTCCCCCGCAGGAAAGCAGTGAGCGCGCTTTCCTATTTGGGGTCAAGCGTGGTACTGATGGTGAAGGTACCACCAGTGCCATCCTCCTTGGCGGACACCTTCTTGGTCTCGGGTGGAGCTGCCATCGTCTTCTTGCACTTGCCGGTGGAGCTCGATGGTGCGTCCTCGACGGTAGCGCAGCACTCCGAAGAGGTGCGCTTGCCGGAGTGGGCATCAGAGCTCTTGCCGGACTTTGTCTTCTTCTTCCCCCCGGGAGCTTCAGCGGCAAGTGTGTTGTGATCAGCTGCGGCTGCTGCTTCCCGGTAGATCTTGTCGGCGCAGATAAGGGCATCCTTCTTGTCGCCGGGGACAGAGATGACACTTATCGGGCCTGGCATCTTGAGCATGTTGTATGCATAGTGAGAGGCTGCCATAAACTTGGCGAGCGCTGGACGGCCAAGGATCCCATTGTAGGGCAATGGAAAATCGGTAACGTCAAATGTGACCCTCTCAGTTCTGAAGTTCATCTCGCTGCCAAATGTGACCGGCAGCATGATCTTTCCCTTCGGCTTGCTCCTTCCCGGATTGATTCCTTGGAATGTGCCGGTCTCTTCGAGCTCGCTGTCAGGGATCTGGAGTTTCTGAAGGACCGCGGAGGAGATCAGATTCAAGCCGGCCCCGCCGTCAACTAGCATCTTCGTGACCTTGAGGTTGCGGATAGTTGGTGAAACAAACATCGGCAAGCACCCGACCGCAGTTACACGATCAGGGTGATCCTCAATGTCGAAGATGATAGGCGTGCTGGACCATTTCAGAGGCTTGCGTGACTCTACGGATGGTTCCGCTGCATTAACCTCCCGCATCCACTGCTTGAGTTGGCGGTGCGAAGTATGCAGAGAAGCACCACCGTCAACGCACAGGACCTCTGTAGCTTTCTGAAATTCCTGCTCATCGGCCTCATCATCATCCACGTCTTCGTCATCGTCGTCATCTTCATCCTTGTCACGGCCACGGGGAGGCCTATCTCCTTGCCGCTGCTTGGCCTTGCCGCTGCGTCCTCCCCGGCCGGGGCGTTTCTTGCCAGCTCCTCCAGCACCTTCTTGGGCCTTCTCCTTGTCGCGTCGCTCGTATTCAGCTTTCTGCAGCTCAACGAGCTGCTCAACCTTCTTGCAACTCTGGAGATCGTGGCCCTTGGTGCGGTGGATCTTGCAATACTGCTTGCCGGAGCCGTCCTGCTTGTCGGCGGCCGCCACAGGCTGGGCTTCCTTGGCGGAGCCACCATCCTTAGTTTCCTTGGCGCCACCTCCGTTGCCGGTCTGCTCGACAGCTAGCACTTCCTTGCCCTTTTTCCTTCTGTTGTTCCGCCGCCGGCCTTTCCTTGCCGGGGCGGCATCCTCACTGTCGGATCCTCCTGCTCCTGTACTCTCTCCGGGGAGCCTCCTCCCCTCTTCAACGCGTGCACACTTGTCGGCCAGGGCGTAAAGCTCGCTGACGTCTATGATCTTACACATCGCCATCTCCTCCCTCATCCTTCTGTTTCGCACGTTCTGATGGAACGCATTGATGATCGCGGCGGGGTGGACGTCTGGGATGTTGTGCTGTACACGGCTGAATCTCTGAATGTACTTGCGCATTGGTTCTCCTTCCTTCTGGGCGAGTAGATGAAGATCGCTCTCTTGGCCATGTGGCTTGTGGCCGCCTGTAAAGGCGCCGACAAACTGATGGCATAAATCTGCCCAAGAGGATATGGAATTGTCCGGCAAGTGCATGAGCCAGGACCTGACGTTGGGCTTGAGTACCAGCGGGAAGTAGTTGGCAAGGATCTTGTCGTCCCGTCCCCCGGCAGCTTGCACCGCGATGGTGTAGATGCTGAGAAACTCCGACGGATGCGTCTTGCCGTCGTACTTCTCTGGTACGTCTGGTTTGAAATTCTTTGTGCTGGGCCACTGGACTTGCCGCAGCTCACGGGTGAACGTGGGACAACCTACCACGTACGGCAGATCGCCTAGTTCCCCTGGCGCATGCATGTCAATAGAGGGCCCAGCGCGCTTGTCGGATTAACGTCGCGCTTCTCTTCGGCGCTCGATGCGGGTTCGAGCGTCTTCTTGTTGTCATTCATGGAGAACTTGGCGCTGGTCGCGACGAGCTCGTGGGTCCGACGACGCGGTGGAGCCGCTCTCGGGGTGGACCCGGCGAGTCGGCGATTTTGGCCTTCGTAGTGGAGAGTGCATAGAAGTCGCACCTCCCCCGGTCTTGTTGCCATCGGCTCGCGTCCGGCTATCCTGCCGCGGCAGCGAGGTGCTTGGTTGCCACGCAGTGTCGCCGTTGGCGAAGCCGATGAGGCTCTGTATAGTGGCCCTCCATTCGTCGGTCTTGTCCACCGTCGGAGGATAGTCTAGGAGCAGTTGAGCTCGCGCCAAGGCTTCTGCTGGAGTGGTGGGCGGCGGAGGTGAACGGTGCGAGGAGTGGGGCGTGCTCGGACTCCTAACCACGTTAGAAGGAGCAGTGCCCCGTCCAGGTGACCGTACTTCGCTCGAGCCAGCATGTTGATGTGCATGTTGGTCTTGAGCGCCACGAGAACCACCAGCTTGATCTTGGCTCAGCGGACGTATGGCGCTGCGAACGCCATGACACTGATGGTCCCGCGCCTCCTGAGAGGGGCGTGGTGCGCGCATGGACGCCGAGGTCTGTGCCGCCTTGTCCTTGGACTTGGCCGCACTGAGGGCTCCCTCGTCGACGCCCATTCTTCCGCCAGCGTCCACTCCACCACCCGTTTGCTCCGGAGGTGGTGAAAGCGACGCAGACGGAACAGCTGCCTCCGAATCCTTCTTCTTCGGTGGCATGTCGATGAAGACGATGAAGATTTAGCTCGCGTGCACGCCGGATCGGGTTCGCACAATCTCGACTTCCCCTACCTGGCGCGCCAAAGATGTCGGGGAAACTGATCCACCAACACCTATGGGGACAGGGCCCCTTTCGGTTCGGAGGGGGGTGGAGGCCGCACAAAGAGCGGATCGAGGCAGTACACGCGAGCAGTTTTACCCAGCTTCAGGCCGCACGGATGCGTAAAACCCTACTGCTGCTTGTTTGTGTGTATTGAATTCTTGC
This sequence comes from Triticum dicoccoides, assembly GCF_002162155.2. Taxonomy (NCBI): domain Eukaryota; kingdom Viridiplantae; phylum Streptophyta; class Magnoliopsida; order Poales; family Poaceae; genus Triticum; species Triticum dicoccoides. Next base: position 191,605,093 of record NC_041383.1, read on the forward strand.
TCAGGAGCGATGGACGCTGCCAGACCGACCGTGAGAGTGTTCCTGATGTTTCGAATGAGCCGAACCCCTTCCACGTTGCGCTTGGGCCTCCTTTTATACTTTCAAGGGGTCACCGACAGGTGGCAACGTAGACTAGAAGGGTAAAAATGGAAAAGGATGCGGTAGGTGCAGCTACCACTACTGTGGACACAGTGCACCCTACCTAACTCTGACGGCAGGGGACAAGGTCATTGAATGCCCGTCTGAGTTGCCTAAACAGTGCAAAAAGTGACCGTTAGGAGCGCCACCATTTGCCACGATGGCTTTCTCTTCATCTCCGCTTGACACCGCGTACCCCTGGCTGCACAGGCTCCAGCCACGCGCCCCTGAGGAAGCCTCATGGCGACACGCGGGTGGGTGCATTGGAGCGTGGGTACAGAGTGGCAGCGGGCCCCCGGCGAGTACCTTGTCGGGGTCGTCCTCTTGTCGAGTCCAGAAGCTTGTCGCTCACCAGACCTTGCCGGGACGTGCGGTGCATCGCGGCAAGTTTCTTGAAGTGCCGTGGTTGGCCTTCCCGGCAAGCTCCTCTTGCCGGGGCCTTGTCTCTTCCCGGCAAGATCCTCTTGCCGGGGACTTGTCTCTTCTCGGCAAGATCCTCTTGTCGGGGCCTTGTCTCTTCATCTTGAATGCTTTGTTCTTGAATGACTCCAAAGGAACCCACGGAGGACTCTGGCGGTCGTCCGGCAAGCCTTGCCGCGCGGCGCTGCAACTGCCCGTGCACAAGTTCGGGATACTAGGGTACCCCTACTCTAGTACACCGACACTTACGGTGATAGTTGTGTTGATCCTGCTGAAAATCATAAACTTTTGCACCCAGTAAATTAGTTTTGTTAATTCACAGGAACGTGCTTCTGATCTGATTCTTTTTGCTATGTATTGGTACACAAATTGCTTAGGACTTCCTAATTTGGTATAATTTTGAGGCATCTATGGCTAGTATTAAGTGGTATGAACCATAGATAAGTTGGAGTACAGTAGATATCACACCAATATGAATTTAGAATGAGTTTATTACAGTACCTAAGTGGTGGTTTTATTTTCTTATACTAACGGAGCTTACGAGTTTTCTGTTGACTTTTGTGTTGTGAAGTTTTCAAGTTTTGGGTAAAGATTCGATGGACTATGGAATAAGGAGTGGCAATAGCCTAAGCTTGGGGATGCCCCGGATGGCATCCCCTCCTTCGTCTTCGTTCATCGGTAACTTTACTTGGAGCTATATTTTTATTCGCCACATGATATGTGTTTTGCTTGGAGCGTCATTTTCTTTTGTTAGTGTTTGTTTTCTGTTATTTAGAATAATGTTTTGCATCTTTATTTTCAATAAAAAAAAAGTCAAGGATAGCCTATGCCATGCTTATTTTGCTAGTATACATGTTACTGTTTGAAAACAGAAAGTTACCGCTGTTGCAAAAATTCCCTAGAAAAGTCAGAGAATGGTATAATGTTGAAACTTTTTGCATATTTAGCTCTGATAAATTTACTACAGTGGGATTTTCCCTCATAATTTTTGGAGTTAGGGAAGTATTGATACTCTTGCATTCTTTACAGACTGTACTGTTTTGGCAGATTGCTGTTATGTTTGCATTGTTTACATATGTTTGCTTGTTTAATGATTCTATTTGAGGATAGGAGTATTAAATATGCAGAGGCATTTACTATGCAATGTTGAATAATAATTTAGTGATTTGTTACAGTAGAAAATGATAAGTTTTTTGCATTGGTTTATACTAACCTATCTCACGAGTTCTTGTTGAGTTTGGTGTGGATGAAGCTTTTGATAAAAAAGAGAAACCATGATATGAGAGGAATTAAGGAGACACAAAAGTTCAAGCTTGGGGATGCCCAAGGCACCCCAAGATAATATTTCAAGAAGTCTCAAGCATCTAAGCTTGGGGATGCCCCGGTAGGCATCCCGCCTTTCTTCTTCAACAATTATTGGTTAGTATCAGTTGAGCCTAAGTTTTTGCTTCTTCACATGAGTCATGCTATCCTTGCAATGCCATTTTGTTTTATTTTGCTTGCTGTTTGAATAAAATACCAAGATCTGAAATTATTTAATGAGAGAGAGAGAGAGAGAGTCTTCACATAGTTACATAATTATTTAGCTACTCATTGATCTTCACTTATATCTTTTTTGGAGTAGTTTGTCATTTACTCATGTGCTTCACTTATATGCTATGAGTAAATGGTTGAATGAGTTGAATGTTATAAATCTGAAATTATATATTTCTCATTTGCTTATCCCATGGGGAGTAATGACTTCACATCTAAGAAGTAGATGTTGTAAATTTATTGACGGTTAGCAAGCATTGTATTAGTCATTTGAACAATTCATGAAAGAATATTGAAGGAAGAGAGATTTCACATATAAATATATTATCATAGACATATTTTATAAATGTGAGCACTCATTAAGTATGACATGCTAAAGAGTTGATGTTGGACAAGGAAGACAACGTAATGGGTTATGTTTTCTCACATCTCACCATTCTTCTTCAACAACTTTCGGTTAGTATCGGTTGAGCCTAAGTTTTTGCTTCTTCACATGAGTTGTTCTATCCTTGAAATGTCAATTTATTTTGTTTTGATTGCTGCTTGAATACAATACCAAGATCTAAAATTCCTTAATGTTAGAGAGTCTTCACACAGTTGCACAATTATTCGACTACTCATTGATCTTTACTTATATCTTTCGGAGTAGTTTGTCATTTGCTCTAGTGCATCACTTATATCTTTTAGAGCACGGCGGTGGTTATATTTTGTAGAAATTGCTAGTCTCTCATGCTTCACTTATATTATTTTGAGAGTAGCATGGTATTTTCTATGGTTACAAAGTTGGTCCTAGAATGATGAGCATCCAAGTTGGGTATAATAAAACTATCATAGAAAGTGAATTGGATGCTATGATCAATTTGATACTTTATAATTGTTTTGAGATATGGAGGTAGTGATATTAAAGTCATGCTAGTTGGGTGATTATGAATTTAGAGAATGCTTGTGTTGAATTTAGCAAGACCCGTAGCATGCACGTATGGTTAAAGTTGTGTAACAAATTTGAAACATGAAGTGTACCTGGCTTGTGCATCCTTATGGGTGGTGGTCGGGGATGAGCGATGGTCTTTTCCTACCAATCTATCCCCCTAGGAGCATGCACGTAGTACTTGATTTTTGATGACTTCTAAATTTTTGCAATAAGTATATGAGTTCTTTTGACTAATGTTGAGTCAATGGATTATACGCACTTTTACCTTTCCACCATTGCTAGCCTCTTTGGTACCGTGCATTGCCCTTTCTCACCTTGAGAGTTGGTGCAAACTTCGCCGGTGCATCCAAACCCCGTGATATGATACGCTCTATCACACATAAACCTCCTTATATCTTCCCCGAAACAGCCACCATACCTACCTATTATGGCATTTCCATAGCCATTCCGAGATATATTGCCATGCAACTTTCCACCGTTCTCTTCATCATCCTCATGACATACTTTACTTTTGTCATATTGCCATCACATGATCATGTAGTTGACATTGCATTTGTGGCAAAGCCACCATGCATTATTTTTCATACATGTCACTCTTGATTCATTGCACCATCCCGGTACACCGCCGGCGGCATTCATATAGAGTCATATCTTGTTCTAGTTTCGAGTTGTAATTTATATGTTGTAATCAATAGAAGTGTGATGATCATCATTATTAGAGCATTGCCCAAAGAGAATTGAAAAGAAAAAGAAGAAAGGCCAAAAAAAGAAAGGCCCAAAAAAAGAAGAAAAAGAAAAAAAGAAAAAAGAAAATAAATAAAAAGGGCAATGTTACTATCTCTTTTTCCACACTTGTGCTTCAAAGTAGCACCTTGTTCTTCATGTAGTGAGTCTCATATATTGTGCTTCAAAGTAGCACCATGTTTTTCATATAGTGAGTCTCATAAGTTGTCTTTTTCATACTAGTGGGAATTTTTCATTATAGAACTTGGCTTGTATATTCCTACGATGGGCTTCCTCAAATGCCCTAGGTCTTCGTGAGCAAGCAAGTTGGATGCACACCCACTAGTTTTCTTTTGTCGAGCATTCATTTATAGCTCTAGTGCATCTGTTGCATGGCAATCCCTACTCCTCATGTTGACATCAATTGATGGGCATCTCCATAGCTCGTTGATTATCCTCGTCAATGTGAGACTTTCTCCTTTTTGTCTTCTCCACACAATCCCCATCATCATATTCTATTCCACCCATAGTGTTATATCCATGGCTCACGCTCATTTATTGCATGAAGGTTGAAAAAGTTTGAGATTATTTAAGTATGAAACAATTGTTGGCTTGTCATCGGGGGTATAGAAGTTGGGAACATCTTTGTGTGACGAAAATGAAGCATAGCCTAACTATATGATTTTGTAGGGATGAACTTTCTTTTGCCATGTTATTTTGAGAAGACATGATTACTTTGATTAGTATGCTTGACGTATTACTATTTCTTTTATCAATATAAACTTTTATTTTGAATCATTTGGATCTGAACATTCATGCCACAATAAAGAAAATTACATTGAGAATTATGCTAGGTAGCATTCCACATCAAAAATTCTTTTTTTCATTTACCTACTCGAGGACGAGCAGGAATTAAGCTTGGGGATGCTTGATACGTCTCCAACGTATTTATAATTTTTGATTGTTCCATGCTATTATATTACCCCTTTTGGATGTTTATGGGCTTTATTTTACACATTTATATCATTTTTGGGACTAACCTACTAACCAGAGGCCCGGCCCATATTGTTGTTTTATTGCCTGTTTCAGTATTTCGAAGAAAAGTAATATCAAACGGAGTCCAAACGGAATGAAACCTTCGACAGCGTGATTTTTTGGAAGAATATGATCCTAGAGACTTGGAGTTCACGTCAGAAGATCCTCGAGGCAGCCACGAGATAGGAGGGCGCGCCCCCCTGTCTCGTGGGCCCCTCAAGCACCTCCCGACCGACTTCTTTTGCCTATATAAGCCTACGTACCCTAAAACCATCGAATATCAAGATAGATCGGGAGTTCCGCCGCCGCAAGCCTCTATAGCCACCAAAAACCTCTTGGGAGTCTGTTCTGGCACCCTGCCGGAGGGGGAACCCATCACTGGTGGCCATCTCCATCATCCTGGCGCTCTCCATGACGAGGAGGGAGTAGTTCACCCTCGGGGTTGAGGGTATGTACCAGTAGCTATGTGTTTCACCTCTCTCTCTCTCTCTCGTGTTCTCTCTATGGCACGATCTTGATGTATCGCGAGGTTTGCTATTATAGTTGGATCTTATGATGTTTCTCCCCCTCTACTCTCTTGTGATGAATTGAGTTTCCCTCTTGAAGTTATCTTATCGGATTGAGTCTTTATTTGAGAACACTTGATGTATGTCTTGCCGTGCTTATCTCTGTGTGACGCATATCATATAATCATGCCCACGAATACTTGAGGTGACAATGGAGTATCTAGGTGACATTAGGGTTTTGGTTGATTTGTGTCTTAAGGTGTTATTCTAGTACGAATTCTTTTATAGATCGACCCGAAAGAATAACTTTGAGGTGGTTTCGTACCCTACCATAATCTCTACATTTGTTCTCCGCTTTTAGTGGCTTTGGAGTGCCTCTTTATTGCATGTTGAGGGCTTGTTATATGATCTATCTATGTTATTATTGTTGAGAGAACTTGCACTAGTGAAAGTATGAACCCTAGGCCTTGTTTCCTATCATTGCAATATCGTTTACGCTCACTTTTATCATTAGTTACCTTGCTATTTTTATTATTTCATATTACAAATACCTTGTCTACTATCCATATTGCACTTGTATCACCATATCTTCGCCGAACTAGTGCACCTATACAATCTACCATTGTATTGGTGTGTTGGGGACACAAGAGACTCTTTGTTATTTGGTTGCAGGGTTGTTTGAGAGAGACCATCTTCATCCTACGCCTCCTACGGATTGATAAACCTTAGGTCATCCACTTGAGGGAAATTTGCTACTGTCCTACAAACCTGTGCACTTGCAGGCCCAACAACGTCTACAAGAAGAAGGTTGTGTAGTAGACATCAGACGCACAGATCGGGACCCCCTACCCGAGACCCGCCAGTTTTGACACCGACATTGGTGCTTTCATTGAGAGTTCCTCTGTGTCGTCACTGCAAAGGCTCGATGGTTCCTTCAATCATCAACAACAATGTGGTCTAGGGTGAGACTTTTCTCCCCGGACAGGTCTTCGTGTTCGGCGGCTTCACACTGCGGGCCAATTCGCTTGGCCATCTGGAGCAGATCGACAGCTACGCCCCTGGCCATTAGGTCAGGTTCGGAAACTTGAAGTACACGGCCGATATCCGCGGAGAGTTGATCTTATACGGATACGGGCCTGCGCCAGGAGTGCCGAACAGTCACGATGAGCACAGCTTAGACCTGTTGTCGGACAATACTCGGGATATCGCACCTGTAGTAGCTCCGGACCTAAATCCGGGGCAAATTGGGTCGTTCGGGGATGGGTGGATAGACCCCGCCTCTGAGGCCGCACACTCATCGGTGGTAGAGCTGAACACAGACTTCACCCCCAAGGAAGCCTGTGTCTCCGGACCCCCGAGCTTGTGTCCGACTGTAGGTCCCAGTCCGCGCATCCCCGAGCCCGTCGAATCTGGTTGGGCTCTGGTAATGGAGTTCACCACTGCGGATATCTTCCAGCACTCGCCCTTTGGCGACATGCTGAACTCGTCAAAATCTCTCTCTTTCTCAGACTCTTGGCCGAACTATGTCCGGCTCGAGTGGGAAGTAGGCGACGAGGGAATTCGTTACCCCCCACCACCCACTTCATCGCCACGATCGATGATTTGACCGACGTGCTTGACTTCGACTCTGAAGACATCGACGGTGTGGACGACGATGTAGGAGAAGAACTGGAACCACCGCCCATGGGGCGCTGGACAGCCACCTCCTCATATGATATATATATGGTGGACACTCCGAAAGAAATCAATGGGGAGGAGGCAATGGAGAATAACCCCTCAAGGAAGAAAGCAAAGCATGGGCGTCATCAGCGCCGCTCCAAGCCCCGCCATAGAAATACCGGCACAGGAGACGAAAAAAATCCGGATGGTGCCGAAGATGAATACAACCCCGATCAGCCTGCCTTCGAGCAGGCCAAACAAGAAGACGGGCAGGTCAGCCCAGACGAGCGGGCGACGGACGAATACCCGGAGGAGGAAAACTACATGCCCCCTCCGAAGACGAGATTAGCCTCGGCGACGCCGAGTTCGGCTTGCCTAAGGACAAGCGCCAGCTTATGGCCACTGCGAGGAGCCTGAAAAAGAAGCAGCAGCAGCTCCAAGCTAATCAAGACCTGCTCACAGATAGATGGACTGAAGTCCTAGAAGCCGAGGAATATGGACTCGAGCGCCACATGGCTGATCGGCTACCTCGTGGCCGGGATAAAACGGTGTATCACCCCGAATACCAGCCCGCACCCCTACGCCAATACACTACAACCTGGTGCAATAGGCAGGACCTGTGAGACATATTGGAAAACAAGGCAAGACAGCCAAGATCGATCTACAGATCGCGCGGACGCGCCCCAACATGCGACGATGATCGTCATGCCGGATACACTATCAACAAGTCCGGTCGGGCCGAACACAGCCAACTAGACTCATTCGAACTGGGTAGCCACATAGCCCGGCATAGAAGCGCCGCACACCCCCTCTGCTTCACTGACGAAGTGATGGATCATGAATCCCCAGAAGGCTTTAAACCCGTAAACATTGAATCATACGATGGCACAACAGACCCCGCAGTATGGATTGATGATTTCCTTCTCCACATTCACATGGCCCGTGGTGATGATCTACACGCCATCAAGTATCTTCCCCTTAAGCTCAAAGGACAGGCCCAACATTGGCTAAATAGCCTGCCGGTAAATTCCATTGGCAGTTCGGAAAACCTGGAGGATGCTTTCCTCGACAACTTCCAGGGCACATACGTGCGACAACCGGATGCCGATGACTTGAGCCACATTACCCAACAGCCCGGAGAGTCCGCCCAAAAATTCTGGACTCGGTTCCTAACTAAAAAGAACCAAATTGTCGACTGTCCGGACGCCGAAGCCCTAGCGGCCTTTAAGCATAATATCGGCGATGAGTGGCTCGCCCGACACCTTGGCCAGGAAAAACCAAAATCCATGGCGACCCTCACGACACTCATGACCTGCTTTTGTGCGGGCGAGGACAACTGGTTGGCTCGCAGTAGCACCATGCCAATAAACTCCGTCACTTTAGATATCCGCAACAATAACGGCAAGCCACAGTGCAACAGACATAAGCGTCAGAACAATGGCGACAACACTGAAGACACGGCAGCCAATGCCGGATTCAGTGCCTCAAAATCTGGTCAACGGAAAAAGCCGTTCAAAAGAAACAATCAGGGATCGTCTAGTCTGGACCGCATACTTGATTGCTCATGCCAAATTCACGGCACCTCGGATAAGCCAGCAAACCACACTAACAGAGACTGCTGGGTGTTCAAACAGGCCGGTAAAATAAATGCCGAGAACAAGGACAAGGGGCTGCACAGCGACGATGACGAGGAGCCCCGGCATCCGAACATGGGGGGGACAGAAGAAATTTCCTCCCCAGGTGAAAACGGTCAACATGATCTACGCCACCCACATTCCCAAACGGGAACGAAAGCGAGGACTGCGAGACGTCTATGCGATGGAGCCAGTCACCCCAAAGTTCAACCCATGGTCAGCCTATCCGATCACCTTTGATCGTAGGGATCACCCTACCAGCATCCATCATGGTGGTTCAGCCGCATTGGTCCTAGACCCAATCATCGACGGATTCCACCTCACGCGGGTCCTTATGGACGGGGACAGCAGCCTGAACCTGCTTTATCAGGACATAGTATGCAAAATGGGCATCGACCCTTCAAGGATAAAGCCCGCCAAAGCTACCTTTAAAGGTGTAATTCCAGGAGTAGAGGCCCGTTGCACGGGCTCCATAACACTGGAAGTGGTCTTCGGATCTCCGAATAACTTCCGAAGCGAGGAGTTAATCTTCGACATCGTCCCTTTCTGTAGTGGCTATCATGCACTGCTTGGACGAACCGCATTCACTTAATTCAATGCGGTACCACACTATGCATACCTCAAGCTCAAAATGCCAGGACCTAGCGGGGTTATAACAGTCAATGGAAACACGGACCGCTCTCTCCGTACAGAAGAGCATACTGCAGCCCTCGCGGCAGAAGTACAAAGCAGCCTTCTCCGGCAAACCACCAATCCGGCGACAACAACCCTGAACACCGTCAAGCGAGTCCGAAGTACCCTGCAACAGGAACGCCAGGCATGCCAAGAGCACGACTAGCAGTCCGGCCTCCGCCCCAGTCCCATTCAGGCAGCATTCGTGCCGCGCGTACACAATTACGCACTCAAAATACCATGGGCACAGGCGGGGCGCAATAGTGACACGGTCAACAGTGCGGTTCAGCCGCAACATACATTAATAACCCTCTTTATCTTTCAGGACCCTACTTTCGGGCAGCCTCTTCAGAGAACCGAATCATCGGACTCCTCACAGGGGGGAGAACCAAGGAGGCAAAAGGCTTTGCGCACAAAGGGAATACCTAGGTGGTATCTGTTAATGATCGTTATACATGTTTTATATACCTATATGTGGCCCGCCCTTGGATAGGAAATGTCAAACAATCCTATTTTCATTCTGCTTAACACATCAATTGTACACATACGCCCGGACTTATTGTCTTACAATGGGAAACAATATATAGCGTCAGCTTATTATTCCTACCTTCACATTTTTCCTATAAATGTTTATTTAATATTGAATCCATACATCTTGGTACGCTCAGTTTGCCAGGGGCTTCTTATGGCGCCCCATAATACGGCAAGATAAGTCCGAACACTTTCAACAGTGCGGCACCCCGAACTTATAGCACTATATGCATCAGCTCCGAATCATGTCTTGGGTTAATAGTTCGGTTTGCCCAGCTCCCTTGTTTTTGTACCTTACGTTCCGTTATATCGGCTAAGGTAGCACAGGGAGAACTACTGCGATTGTGCCCCGGTTCTTCCGGATGAGCACCTCAGTAGAGAAAGCCGAAAACTGACCAGCATGATGTGGCGAGAGTTGGTCGCTGTTCGAGACGTCTTAAAATCCTTAAAGGGTTTTTCTGCTTTAGGCGAGGAATCGGCCTCGTCCGATTTAGGCGTATACAGCGCCCCAATTCGGCTTTCCGAATTCTAGGGGCTTCGCTGAAATTTAAAATTGTAGACTTCTATGGCTAAGTGAAAGTTATAAAGCCGCATAGTCCGATTGCCTTGTTCGCTGCACCAAACACCTCCCTCAGGGACCAAATATTTGGATAAAGAGTGTCCGGGTTTTCCACGAACACCCCAGTACTAGTTACGTGGGGGCGGAAGCCGGCGACTGTCCTACTTTCAGAATTTTATAAACAGTCGCACAGAAGGTAATATTTGAAATCAACAAAGCATTATATAGTGCAAATAACTTCGTTTTTATATTATAAAAACGACAGGAGTACATTCACTCAAAGATCGTGTCCTTGGTACATTCATCGGCCACGAGGCGAGTGTCGGTGTCAAAACCGGCGGATCTTGGGTAGGGGGTCCCGATCTGTGCGTCTTAGGCTAATGGTAACAGGAGGCAAGGAACACAATGTTTACCCAGGTTCGGGCCCTCTCGATGGAGGTAAAACCCTACTTCCTACTTGATTGATATTGATGATATGAGTAGTACAAGAGTTGATCTACCATGAGATCGTAGAGGCTAAACCCTAGAAGCTAGCCTATGATGATGACGATTGTGATCATGATCGTCCCTCTAAGGACCAAACTCTCCGGTTTATATAGACACCAGAGAGGGCTAGGGTTTACACGGAGTCGGTTACAAGGAAGGAAATATAATATTTGGATCGCCAAGCTTGTCTTCCACGCAAAGGAAAGTCCCACCCGGACACGGGACGGAGTCTTGAGTCTTGTATCTTCATGCTCCGACAGTCCGGAAAAAGTATACAGTTCGGCTGTCCGGATACCCCCTAATCCAGGACTCCCTCAGTAGCCCCTGAACCAGGCTTCAATGACGATGAGTCCGGCGCGCAGTTTTTTCTTCGGCATTGCAAGGCGGGTTCCATCTCCGAATACTCCAAAGTATTTATCGAACACTTAGACCGTGTCCGGATCTGCAAGACGATCTTCACATACCACTATAGAGAGGATGGTTTTTAACAAAATCTAACCTGCTGACATCTTGAGACAAAGCAACATGATACTATGGTCGAGTCATTATTCGAACCGTTTTTCCATAACCAGCCTCAACGCATATCGCGAGGTGGTTTCCTCTGCATGTATTGCCGAAGCAGAGATCGTGTCCCCTTATTGCGGGATTCTCATCAATACGGGTATGGGTAACCCAAACGCTCTGCTAATCACGGCGAGTGGAGAACGAGCAGGTTCCACTAGGCAAGTGGGGAGGCTCAAAAAGCTTTGCCGCCCCTATAAAGAGATAAGATCTCTCCCTCTCTACCCACACCTTTTCCCCCTGCTAGTTCATTCCCTACTGCTTGAGCCCTAGCGCCCAAGCACTCTTCTGCTCCACCGAAGAGAGGTTCTTCGAAGATGTCCGGATCTGGAGCAGGAGGCAAATGGATGGCCTCCACCGTCCAGGAGAAGGATATCAAGAGGCTCCGGGAGGCCGGGTACCCGGGCAAAAAGACCGGCCACCGCCTGCCGCCGGCGGGACAGATCGTCCCTAGTCCGGAGTCTCACGAGAGGGTCGTGTTTCTTCCCCATTTTGTCTGCGGGCTCGGGTTTCCCCTCCACCCATTCGTTCGCGGTATTATGTATTATTACGAGATTGACTTTCATGATCTGTCTCCCAATTCTTTCCTTAACATCTCGATGTTCATCGTCGTGTGTGAGGCCTTTCTCCGAATTTCGCCTCACTTTGGCCTATGGCTGAAGATTTTCAATGTGAAGCCCAAAGTGGTGAATGGCGAGCACGCCGAGTGCGGCAGCGCCATGGTGAGCAAGATGCCCTAGGTTATATGGCCAATGGGCGCCTTCAAGGACTCTGTCAAGGAGTGGCAGCAGCAGTGGTTCTACATCACCGAACCGCGTGGCAAAAAATGGGTTGCGGCTCCTGAGTTCAGATCCAGAGACGCACTACGGCTCACGTCCTGGCCCAAGACGGGCCTGAACTGGTCCTCGTCCGATGAGCTGTCACTGCTCCAGACGCGCGTCCAGAGTGTGGTCGACAAGGACGTCAAACTCATCGACGTAGTCCAGGTGATGTTAGTCCGCCTAGTTCTTCCTTGCCAGTGTCGAGCCTGCAATTTGTGGGAATATGACCCAACCGAGCACCAGACCCTTCGGAAGCTCTATGATTCCTCCCACAAGGATATCTGGAAGGTGCTCTTTAAGTCCGGCAAATCATGGTCGGGCTCCGCCGAGGACCGTGGGTATCAATTATCCCATTCTGCAAGTTCGGTAAGTTACTGCTATGCACTTGTCCATCCATGCTTCAGTTGGCATGTCCTGAGGGGGACACTTTTATCATGCTTTACCATAACCCCAGGGATGGATAAAAAAGGTGGAGCGGATACATTGTCCTGCCCCTTTGCCGGAAGACTCCAGTGGATGCAAAGTCCAAAGACTCCAGCGACCATCCTTCTTCCGAAGACGAAGAGGAGGAGGCGGAGGAAGACGACCCTCCCGCAGGGGATGGGAAAAAAGGACGGCTTCCTCATCCCTGGAAGCCGAATCGCTGAAGAGGGGGACAGGTTCCCTCCCAGAGGCATCCACCACGGCTGCTGATAGCAGCCCGGAGTGGGATCCCAGGGTCCAGCCCCTGGAGACGTCGTAAGTATGCGAAATCCGAACACGCATATGTGTCCAGGGTTGTTTGGATATAGTAATTTTAACTGTCACCGTATTTCATACAGCCCCGCGAGGTCCCACGCCGGACGAGCCTCATCGGAGGATTCGCTGAGTTCCGATGCTCTGGCGAGCGAGACTCCTCGAGAGGCCCCTTCCCCGAAGCCTAGGCGTGACACCGAGGTGTCGTCTCAGCGGGACCTGGACCAGGGGGGCATATCCCTGGGGCCAGACACACGAGAGCACCGACTCCTATGCGTGTCGATGGCGGGGGTGATCTTTAGTATGGACCCCAGCCAGACACAGTCCTGGAGACTTTTAGAGCTCTAGGATCGGGTGAGGGAGTCTTGGATTAGGGGGTATCCGGATAGCCGAACTATATACTTCGTCCGGACTATTGGAGCGTGAAGATACAAGACTCAAGACTCCGTCCCGTGTCCGGATGGGACTCTCCTTTGCGTGGAAGACAAGCTTGGCAATCCGGATATTTTGTTTCCTTCCTTGTAACCGACTTTGTGTAAACCCTAGCCCTCTCCGGTGTCTATATAAACCGGAGAGGTTGGTCCTTAGAAGGCCGATCACAATCACAATCGTAATCATCATAGGCTAGCTTCTAGGGTTTAGCCTCTATGATCTCGTGGTAGATCTACTCTTGTACTACTCATATCATCAATATCAATCAAGCAGGAAGTAGGGTTTTACCTCCATCAAGAGGGCCCGAACCTGGGTAAACATTGTGTCCCTTGCTTCTTGTTACCATCAGCCTAAGACGCACAGATCGGGACCCCCTACCCAAGATCCACCGGTTTTGACACCGACATTGGTGCTTTCATTGAGAGTTCCTCTGTGTCGTTGCTGCAAGGCCTGATGGATCCTTCAATCATCAACAACACGGTCCAGGGTGAGACTTTTCTCCCCGGACAGATCTTCGTGTTCGGTGGCTTCGTGCTACGGGCCAATTCGCTTGGCCAACTAGAGCAGATCGACAGCTACGCCCTTGGCCACCAGGTCAGGTTCGGAAACCTGAACTACACGGCCGATATCCGTGGATACTTGATCTTCGACGGAATCGGGCCTGCGCCAGGAGCGCCGGACAGTCGCGACGAGCACGGCTCAGACCTGCTGTCGGACAATGCTTGGGATATCACCCCTGCAGTAGCCCTGGACCTAAATCCGGAACAGACTGCGTGGCCCTAGGACGGGTGGATGGACCCCACCCCGCAGGCCGCACACTCATCGGCGGTAGAGCCGAACACGGGCCTCACCTCTAAGGAAGCATGTGACTCTGGACCCCCGGATTCGTATCTGGTTGTAGGTTCCAGTCCGCGCGCTATCGAGCCCGCTGAGCTTGGTTGGGCTCCAGTAATGGAGTTTACCGCTGCGGATATTTTCCAGCACTCGCCCTTTGGAGACATGTTAAACTTGTTAAAATCTCTCTCTTTGATAGGAGACTCTTGGCCGAACTATGTACGGCTCGAGTGGGAAGCAGGTGACGAAGGAATTCGTTGCCCACCCACCACCCATTTCATTGCCACGGTCGATGAATTAACCGACGTGCCTGACTTCGACTCTGAAAACATCAACGGTATGGACGACGATGCAGGAGAAGAACAGGAACCACCGCTCATAGGGTGGTGGACATACACCCCGTCGTACGATATATACATGGTGGACACGCCTAAGGAGGACGATGGCGACAATACGGAAGATAAACCCCCCGGGCAAAAACCAAAGCGATGGCACAGACGCCGCTCCAAGTCCAAGAACAGCAAAATAGTGACAAGAGCGCCAGAAAGATCGACACCCCAGTCAACTCCAAAGGCAACAACGACCATACGGACCCAACGATGGAGCAGGACGAGCCAGGTCACGCCGAACAAATTTCGGAGCAGACGCCCGATCACAATGATCCTAAGGGACGAGTTCATCAAACCGCCCCAGGACAAGAACACAGTCCGGATGACGATGCATTCATCATCCCAGAAACATGCCTGGAACAAGATAACCTCCATAGAAGACTTATGGCCACCGTGAGAAGTCTAAAGAAGCAGAAGCAACAGCTAAAGGCCGCACAGGAAACGCTCAATCGTAGATGGAATAAAGTGCTAGACACTGAAGAAAGATACGGCGACGATGGCCATACAAAGAGCTATCCAAAACGCAAGCTACTGCTAGAATTCGATGACGAGGCCATTCCACCAAAGAACAACACGACAAGGAGGCCAGACGTACCACTTCATAACCGCAACACAGCAGGTACCGACACCGCGCACAATTTACGTGAGCACCTGGATAAGAAAGCCGGCGCGGCCAGGTCCATCTATGGATCTAAAGGACACACCCCGGCGCGGGACTATGGTCACCAAAACAATCATACCAATCGAATACCAGTTCGGAATAAACACCGGACACAACAACAGCCGACGGCATGCCACAGCACGTCCAGATACAGAGGGGCTGCTCACCCCCTGTGCTTCACCGAAGAAGTACTGGACCATAAATTTCCATAGGATTTTAAACCTGTGAACATAGAGGCATACGATGGAACGACAGATCCAGGGGTCTGGATCGAGGATTTTATCCTACATATACACATGGCTCGCGGGGATGACCTCCATGCCATCAAATACCTTCCCCTCAAGTTGAAGGGACCAGCTCGACACTGGTTGAAAAGTCTCCCCGGAAATTCAATTGGGAGTTGGGAGGAACTCGAGGACACTTTCAGGGCCAATTTTCAAGGGACTTATGTCCGGCCTCCTGATGCGGACGATTTAAGTCACATAATCCAACAACCCGGAGAGTCCGCCCGTAAACTTTGGAACAGATTCCTCACTAAGAAGAATCAAATTGTGGATTGTCCGGATGCCGAAGCCTTAGCGGCACTCAAACACAACATCCGTGATGAGTGGCTCGCCAGACACCTCGGCTAAGAAAAGCCAAGGACAATGGCAGCCTTAACAAGCCTTATGACCCGCTTTTGCACGGGTGTAGATAGCTGGTTGTCCTGTAAAGGCACCAGCGACCCAAGCACATCCAAAATAAGGATGGCAACGGGAAGCCACGGCGTAATAAAAACAAACGTCAAAACAAGGAATAGAGTCGGGACAACACAACGGTCAACGCTGGATTCAGTGGCTCTCGACCCGATCAGCAAAAGAAGCCATTTAAAGGCAGTAAAGAGGGACCGTCCGGTCTGAACAGAGTCCTGGACAGACTGTGCCAAATTCATGGCACCCCTGTCAAACCTGCGAACCACACGCACAGAGAGTGTTGGGTCTTCAAGCAGGCCAGCAAATTAAATGCCGAACACAAGGGAAAGGAAACACCAAGTGAAGACAAGGATGAACCTCACTAGCCGAACATTGGGGGACAGAAAAAATTCCCACCAAAGGTTAAAACAGTAAACATGATCCATGCGACTCACACATCCACGAGAAGGCACAAACGCGCGCCCAGAGACGCGTACGCTATAGAGCCCATCGTACCCACACCTAACTACTGGTTGGCTTGTCCGATCACCTCTGATCACATGGAATGTCTGACTAGTATTCAGCGCGGAGGATCAGAGGCCTTGGTGCTTGACCCAATAATCGACGGATACCATCTCACCCACATCCTCATGGACGGAGGCAGTAGTCTCAGTCTAATATACCAGGACACTGTCCACAGGATGGGAATAGACCCATCCAGAATTAGCCAAAGCATCACCACCTTTGAAGGGGTGATACCAGGCGTTGAAGCCTACAGCAGGGGCTCCGTCGTACAGGAGGTAACATTCGGCTCCCCAGGCAACTCCAGAAGCGAAGAACTACTCTTCACCATCACACCCTTCCAAAGCGGCTATCACACATTGCTTGGAAGAGCGGCCTTCGCCCGCTTCAACGCAGTACCACACTATGCCTACCTTACACTCAAGATGCCCGGTCCACGTGGCGTCATCACCGTTAACGGAAACACAGAGCGCTCTTCACACGTGAAGGAATACGCGACGGCTCTAGCAGCCGGACTCTAAGCGGCCTCCGATACCAGAAAGCATGACTGGTTGTTAAGACCACGGACACGGTTAGACGAGTCCGGTAGCCCAGATAAAAATTAGCCAGGGCATCGTATATGTAATCCCATAGAGGACCCTAGGGGCTATAAATACTTAATAAAACCCCACCGTTGGCCTGACCTTATTTACAGGCCAATGCCTTACACTTTTACCATCCATCGCACACTTACGTCGTACTCTTTTACACGAGTTTTTCTTTTTTACAGACACAATGTGTGTGATACCCTTCCAGGAAACGACACAACGGAGACAAAGGCGTAGACGCACAGTAGGGCCCCGCTCAAAGGTTTCTCTTTAGATTAATCCCCTGTGTAAACCTTTTATATTGCCTCTTGTTGTTTACACATCCCATGGGTACTATACCCATAGAGGATACTGCCGTTATTGGCATTTCACCACGACAGACCGATGCACGTACCTGGAAATACAGGGTTTATAATAAAAGGGCGCTCTTCAGCCCATTTTCTGTTACAAAGTCCGAATACCTTTGGGAGTGTTCGGCGTCATGAGTTTGGCCTTATATGCATCAACTCCGAATCATGTCTTTGGTCAAATGTTGGGTTTGCCCGGCTCCTGGGTTTGCCGCCTTACGTTCCGTTCTTATCGGATAAGGCGGCCAAAGGAGAACTACTGTGATTGTGCCCTGGTTATTCCGGATGAGCACCTTAGTAGAGAAAGCCGAAAATTGACTGTCATGATACAGCGAGAGACTGTTCACCCACTCGAAGACTTACCGGAATCCTTAGGATTCCTCCGCATTAACAAAGGACCATTTCCCGGTCATGTACACACGCGCCCGTATTCGGATGCACGCAAAAGTACTAGGGGCTACCTAGTAGCCCCACCGTCAAACTCCTATGGCTAAGTGAAAGTGTTACAGCTATATAGTCCGGTTGCCTAGTTCGACGTGTGATCACCTCCTTAATGGACCAAGACGTTGGATCAAGTGTGATTATGCATATTTTTCACGAACACCCCCGCATTGTATGTGTGGGGGCTGAAGCCAACGGTTGCTAACTTTCAGAATTACACATATACATAAAAACGGCCGCACAGGAGGCACAAATAATACTTTCGGTCAATAAGTATAAATGCAGCCTCATAACCAAGATAACATTGTTTTTACAATGACACGAGTTGTCACTCGAACATGACATTCTTTGAGCACCGAGCCTCTATTAAGCGAGCACCTTCTGTTACCTGCTCCAAGTTGTGCTCGGCCGGATCCTGGCCTCCCGCCGGATTCTGGGTCGCAATGAGGGTGGCCTCCATATCTGTCCAATATGCTTTCACGCGGGCAAGTGCCATCCATGCACCCTCTATACACGTCGACCTCCTCATGGCATCAATTTGAGATACGATACCAAGGAATTGTTGCACCAAACCAAAATAAATGTCCAGCTTCAGCTCCTTCGGCCAAAGATGGTCTATTACAGACCGCATGGCAAGCCCGGACAGCCTATGAAGTTCCGCCATGGCAGCCATCTTCTCACTCAACGGCAGCAGGCGTGCGGGAGCATTGAATTGCGACCAGAACAGCTTCTCCACTTCTTTATCACCTTGATCCTCGAAAAACTTGGCCGCATCAGCGATGCTCTGCGCCAAGTCCGCATACACGTCTGCATGACTCCAGCGTCCATCCAGGGAGTATACTTCAGATCCAAAAACCTCATCCGCAGCAAGTAGGAGCCCCCAGCCGTGATTTTACCGGCCTATCGAAGCTCCTCCCGCACATCCCTGACTTCGGTCCGCATCTCCTTGGTCGCATTAAGTGCGTTGTTCAGGTCAGCCGAATTAACCTGATTCTCCTTCTCAAGAAGCTCATAACGGTCGACAGCATTTTTTAACTCCACGGCCATTTCGGCTATCTTTTCCTCGCTAAGGTGATGAGCAGCATGTTCGGCTCTCAACTCTTCGGTCGCCTTTAGGGCAGCCGCATTGCTAACCCGAGCTTGTTCCTTGGCCTGGGCAAGTTCCGCCCTCAGGGCTTTCACGGCAACAGCACCGTCTGCAGTCCAAACATATTGCATTAATATCATGCCCCTCTCAAATTTTCCTATAAAATATAATTAGGAAAGCATAGCACATACCTTGTGACTCGATCAGCCGCACATTCACCAGCGTGATATCGGCATCAATAGATCCAATCTGCCTCCTTAGTTCGGCAACTTCAACGGACTGGTCGGCTGCTGGACCCTTAGATACCTGCGCATATGTATAGCGCAATCATTACCTACGGAATATGATCCTCCGTTTGCCTCCTAGGGCGGGCAACCAGAGTCTCAGGGGCTACTATACATATGGAGCACACCTAGCGCGTGCCTCACAGCCAAAAAATCATGTATTTTCCACAACATACCTCAAAGCCTCTGAGCAGGCTCGTAAATGCTTCATTCAAACCTCTTGTGGCGGATGAAATCTTCTTGAGCACCATGCTCATTAATGAGCGGTGCTCCTCCGAGAGTGTAGCTCGCTCCAGAAGGCCCGTCAGTATGTCCGGCCGGACACCAAACTGTGTCGGACCCTTCTCATCGCCCCCCGTGGGAGCCGAACGCTCCGGGCTCAGGGCGACTGAAGGATTAGCCTCTGGCTTTGGCAGATCCGGACTCCTCCGTGATGACACCTCAGTGTCGCCCGCCTCATGAGGTGGAGAGGCTGGTGGGGTCTCACTCTCCATCATCTCCAGAGGAAGATCCCCCGAAGACAAACTCTATTGAGAAGAGCTCCTAGCCGGACTGCAAAGGATGGAGCCTGGTTAGTGTACTCGGAGAAAAGTAGTACCTTCGAACTTACGGGTAGCTCACAGCTCGGTGGAGGGCTAGCCTGTTAGCGGGCATGACACGGTAAGGACGCCCTTCAGGGCAGGTTCCCCTGGTGACGCTTTCTTCCCCTGCATGGGCACCTCCGTTTCCAAGTCTTCGGAGGCGGCCCTCTTCTTCCCGCGTGGGGAGGAGGCTTTAGACTCCCCTTCCCGACTATCCTCCTTAGTGGAGGTAGCAATTCCCCCGGTTTGGATGCGCAGTGTGTGAAGTTAGGTTTCTCTGTTCTTCCCTTCGTCTTTCCCTGAGGGCATTTTGCTGAGCACCCGGCCAAGCATCTTGGCAACGGTTGGACTAGGCGAGCCTTTGGGAAGTGGCGTCGGACACATGATTTTCTCCGCCTTGCTGAGCCATTCCTGGCCACGTAGGGTTTTCAGAATAATGACTATGACAAATATAAACAAAGTGTCCGGTTTTAAGGTTACTTACTTGGGTATCTAGGCGATTGCAGCTTAGGCCCGCATCCTCGATGGTGTCCGGACACTTTACTCGTGGTCCAAAAAATAATTTACACATCCCTTCGAGCTTCAGGCCGAAGAAGTGCTTAATAGTCCGCGGACCCTCTGGATTGAACTCCCACATCTGGAGAGGCCGGCGTTTGCACGGCAACATCCGTCGGATTAGCATTACTTGAATTATGCTGACAAGGTTAATGTCCTTCTCAAGAAGCTCCCTGATATGGCTCTGCAGTATTGGAACATCACCAGCAGGACCCCAATTCCGTCCTACGTCGGTCCATGACGCCAATTGTGACGGAGGGCCCGAGCGGAACTCGGGGTCGACCACCCACTTTGTGCCTCAGGGAGCCATGATGTAAAACCACCTCCGCTGCCATACATCGGATACCTTTGGGAAAGAACCCTCTGGCCATGGGGCATTGGCGTTCCTGCTTATTATGGCACCTCCGCACTCCGCATGTCGCCCCTCGATCATCTTCGGCTTCACATTGAAGGTCTTGAGCCATAAGCCAAAGTGTGGAGTGACGTGGAGAAAGGCCTCACACACAATGATGAACAACGAGATATGGAGGATAGCATCCGGGGCTAGATCATGAAAATCTAACCCGTAATAGAACATGAGCCCCCTCACAAAGGGATCAAGGGTGAGGCCCAAGCCCCGGAGAAAGTGAGGGACAAATACGACGCTCTCATTAGGCTCGGGAGTTGGGATGACCTGCCCTGGAGCTGGAAGCCTGTGCTGGATGTCAGCAGTCAGATATCCGACCTCCCTAAGCCTCGCATTGTCCTCCTCTCTGATCGAGGAGGCCACCCACTAGCCCTGAGAGTTGGGTCCGGACATATTGGAAGATCTAGGGTGTTTGAGTTTGGGTCTCGGGTGTTAGAACTCGAGATGCGAAAGGGCGCAAGGGTGGTGGAAAAGAGGTATAGGCCTCGGCCCCTTTATAAAGGGGGTGAATATCAAGAGTCCTCGGCGTGACCGCTTGAGACTTATCTAAAAACACATGGAGTCATACCAACGGCCGTTGTGGGGTTGCACACGCCCGTATTGATGGAAGATCCCATAATAAGAGGAACACGATCTCTGCTTTGGCAGGGCGTGCCAATAAAACTGCATCGCAACACGAGTCGAGGTGGGCCAAGAAACACCGGTTCGTGTTGGGCCAGGCCATGATGAAAGGGCACGACGAACGAAGATTGCCAGCAGGTCAGATTTATGCTATGTTCCCTACGATGGTATGTGAGGATCATCTCGCAGATCCGGACATGATCTAAGTGTTCGATAATTACTTTGTAGTATTCGGAGATGGAACCCGCCTGGACAAGACTGCGTGCCAGACTCATCGTCATTGAAGCCTGGTTCAAGGGCTACTGAGGGAGTCCTGGATTAGGGGGTATCTGGATAGCTGGACTATATACTTCGTCCGGACTATTGGAGCGTGAGGATACAAGACTCAAGACTACGTCACGTGTCCGGATGGGACTCTCCTTTGCGTGGAAGACAAGCTTGGCGATCCAGATATTTTGTTTCCTTCCTTGTAACCGACTCCGTGTAAACCCTAGACCTCTCCGGTGTCTATATAAATCGGAGAGGTTGGTGAGGGAGTCCTGGATTAGGGGGTATCCGGACAGCCGGATTGTGTACAACGTCCAGACTATTGAAGCGTGAAGATACAAGACTCAAGACTTCGTCCCGTGTCCGGATGGGACTCTCCTTTGTGTGGAAGGCAAGCTTGGGGATCCGGATATTGTGTTTCCTTTCTTGTAACCGACTCCATGTAAACCCTAGCCCTCTCCGGTGTCTATATAAACCGGAGAGGTTGGTCCTTAGAAGGCCGATCACAATTACAATCATACCATCATAGGCTAGCTCTTAGGGTTTAGCCTCTACGATCTCGTGGTAGATATACTCTTGTACTACCCATATCATCAACATTAATCAAGCAGGAAGTAGGGTTTTACCTCCATCGAGAGGGCCCGAACCTGGGTAAACATCTGTGTCCCTTGCTTCCTGTTACCATCAGCCTTGACGCACAGATTAGGACCCCCTACCCGAGATCCGCCGGTTTGGACACTAACATTGGTGCTTTCATTGAGAGTTCCTCTGTGTTGTTGCGGTCAGGCTTGATGGCTCCTTCAATCATCATCAACGCTGTCCAGGGCGAGACTTTCCTCCCCGGATAGATCTTCGTGTTTGGCGGCTTCGCACTGCGGGCCAATTCGCTTGGCCACCTGGAGCAGATCGATGGCTATGCCCCCGGCCACCAGGTCAAGTTCGGAAACTTGAACTACACAACGGATATTCGCAGAGACTTGATCTTCGACGGATTCGGGCCAGCACCAGGATCGCCGAACAATCACGATGAGCACGGCTTAGACCTGCTGCCAGACGATGCTCGGGATATCACCCCAGCAGAAGCCCCGGATCTAAATCCGGGGCAGGTTGCGTTGCCTAAGGATGGAGGGCTGGACCCCGCCCCGCAGGCCGTACCCTCATCGGCGATGGAGCCGAACACATGCCTCACTTCTGAGGGAGCCTGTGACTCCGGACCCCCAGATTCATATCCGGTTGTAGGTTCCAGTCCGCGCGTCCTTGAGCCCGCCGAACCTGGTTGGGCTCCGGTGATGGAGTTCACCGCGGCGGACGTCTTCCAGCACTCGCCCTTTGGTGACATGCTGAACTTATTGAAGTCTCCCTCTTTGTCAGGAGACTCTGGGCCGAACTATGTCCGGCTTGAGTGGGAAGCAGACGACGACGGAATTCGTTACCCACCCACCACCCACTTCATTGCCACGATCGATGATCTAACTGACGTGCTTGACTTCGACTCCGAAGACATCGTGGTATGGACAACGATGTATGAGAATTACAGGAGCCACCGCTCACAGGGCGGTGGACGGCCACCTCCTCATACGATATATATATGGTGGACACTCCGAAGGATGGCGATGAGGCAACGGAGGATAACCCCTCGGGAAGAAAAGCAAAGCATGGGCGTCATCGGTGCCGCTCCAAGCCCCGCCACAACAATACCGGCCCCAGAGACGAAAATAATCCGGATGGCGCCGAAGAAGAATATGACCCTGACCAACCCGCCTTCGAGTAGGCCGAACAGGAAGATGAGCAGGTCAGCCCAAAAGAACAGGCGACGGACGCATACCCAGAGGAGGACAACTACATGCCCCCTCCGAAGACGAGATTAGCCTCGGCGACGACGAATTCAGCGTGCCTGAGGATCCCGTAGAGCAGGAGCGCTTCAAGCGTAGGCTTATAGCCACTGCGAGGAGCCTGAAGAAGAATCAGCAGCAACTCCAAGCTGATCAAGATCTGCTCACAGATAGATGGACTGAAGTCCTGGCAGCCGAGGAATATGGACTCGAACGCCAAATGGCTGACCGGCCACCACATGGCCGGGATAAAACGGGATATCATCCTGGATACCAGCCCGCACCCCCATGCCGATACACTACAGCTCAGGGCAACAGGCAAGACCTGCAAGATATTCTGGAAAACAAAGCAGGACAGCCAAGATCGATCTACGGATCACGGGGGCGCGCCCCAGCGCGCGACGATGATCGTCGCGCCGGATACGTCATCAACAAGTTCGGCCGTGCCGGACACAACAACCCAGACCAAGTCGAGCCGCATAGCCACATAGCCCGGCACAGAGGCGCCGCACACCCCCTCTGCTTCACTGACGAAGTGAAGGATCATGAATTCCCAGAAGGGTTCAAACCCGTAAACATCGAATCGTACGATGGCACAACAGACTCCACAGTATGGATCGAAGATTTCCTTCTCCACATTCACATGGCCCACGGAGATGATCTACACGCCATCAAGTATCTCCCCCTTAAGCTCAAAGGACCAGCCCGGCATTGGTTAAACAGCCTGCCAGCAAATTCCATTGCCAGTTGGGAAAACCTAGAAGACGCATTCCTTGATAACTTCCAGGGCACATATGTGCGACCGCCAGACACCGATGACCTGAGCCACATTACTCAACAGCCTGGAGAGTCAGCCTGGAAATTCTGGACTCAGTTCCTTACTAAAAAGAACCAAATAGTCGACCGTCCGGACGCTGAAGCCCTGGCGTCTTTCAAGCATAATATCCGTGACGAGTGGCTCGCTCGACACCTCGGCCAGGAAAAACCCAAGTCTATGCTAGCTCTCACTACCCTTATGACCCGCTTTTGTGCGGGTGAGGATAGCTGGCTGGCTCGTAGCGGCACCACGCCACATTCCAGCACTTCGGACGGCCGCGATGCTAACGGCAAGCCACGGCGTAACAGGCATAAGAGATGGAACAACGGCGACAGCACTGAAGACACGGAGGTCAACGCCGGATTCAGCGGATCTAAGTCCGGTCAGCGGAAAAAGCCGTTCAAAAGAAATAATCAGGGACCGTCCATCCTGGACAGCATACTGGAGCGCTCGTGCCAAATTCATGGCACCCCGGACAAGCCACCCAACCACACCAATAGAGACTGCTGGGTGTTCAAACAGGCCGGCAAGATAAACACTGAAAACAAGGACAAGGGGTTGTGATACGTCTCCAACGTATCTATAATTTTTTGATTGCTCCATGCTACTTTATCTACTGTTTTGGACTATATTGGGCTTTATTTTCCACTTCTATATTATTTTTGGGACTAACCTATTAACCGGAGGCCCAGCCTAGAATTGCTGTTTTTTGCCTATGTCAGTGTTTTGAAGAAACAGAATATCAAACGGAGTCCAAACAGAATGAAACCTTCGGGAACGTGATTTTCTCACCGAACGTGATCCAGGAGATTTGGACCCTACTCAAAGATGTAACAGAGACAGTCACGAGGGTGGGGGGCGCCCCCCCTAGGCCATGCCCCCCTGCCTCATGGCCCCCTGTTGCTCCACCGACGTACTCCTTCCTCCTATATATACCTACATATCCCCAAACGATCAGAATAGGAGCCAAAAACCTAATTCCACCGCCGCAACCTTCTGTATCCACGAGATCCCATCTTGGGGCATATTCCGAAGCTCCGCCGGAGGGGGCATCCACCATGGAGGGCTTCTACATCAACACCATAGCCCCTCCGATGAAGTGTGAGTAGTTTACTTCAGACCTTCGGGTCCATAGCTAGTAGCTAGATGGCTTCTTCTCTCTTTTTGGATCTCAATACAATGTTCTCCCCCTCTCTCATGGAGATCTATTCGATGTAATCTTCTTTTTGCGGTGTGTTTGTTTAGACCGATGAATTGTGGGTTTATGATCCAGCTTATCTATGAACAATATTTGAATCTTGTCTGAATTCTTTTATGTATGATTGAGTTATCTTTGCAAGTCTCTTCAAATTATCCGTTTTGTTTGGCCAACTAGATTGGTAGTTCTTGCAATGGGAGAAGTGCTTAGCTTTGGGTTCAATCTTGCGGTGTCCTTTCCAAGTGACAGAAGGGGCAGCAAGGCACGTATTGTATTGTTGCCATCGAGGATAACAAGATGGGGTTTTTATCATATTGCATGAATTTATCCCTCTACATCATGTCATCTTGCTTAAGGCGTTACTCTATTTTTAACTTAATACTCTAGATGCATGTTGGATAGCGGTTGATGAGTTGAGTAATAGTAGTAGATGCAGAATCGTTTCGATCTACTTGTCTTGGACGTGATGCCTATATACATGATCATTACCTAGATATGCTCATAACTATGCTCAATTCTGTCAATTGCTCAACAGTAATTTGTTCACCCACCGTAGAATATCTATGCTCTTGAGAGAAGCCACTAATAAAACCTATGGCCCCCGGGTCTATTCTCATCATATCAATCTCCATTACTTTATTACTTGCTTTGTTTTTACTTTGCCTTTTACTTTTCACTTTGCATCTATATACCAAAAATACCAAAAAATATTATTTATCATCTCTATCAGATCTCACTCTCGTAAGTGACCGTGAAGGGATTGACAACCCCTAATCGCATTGGTTGCGAGGAGCTGTCGTTTTGTGTAGGTACGAGGGACTTGTGTGTGGTCTCCTACTGGATTGATACCTTGGTTCTCAAAAACTGAGGGAAATACTTACGCTACTTTGCTGCATCATCCTCTCCTCTTCGGGGAAAAGAAGAATTTCTGGCGCCGTTGCCGGGGAGGCTCACGCGAGCAAGTCAACCATACCAAGTACCCATCACAATCCCTATCTCTCGCATTACATTATTTGCCATTTGCCTCTCGTTTTCCTCTCCCCCACTTCACCCTTGCCGTTTTATTTGCCCTCTCTTTCCCAATCTCCTCCTCTCTTTCCCGTTTGCCTTTTTCCGTTGCCTTGTTGTTTGCTTGTGTGTTGGATTACTTGTTGCCATGGCGCAAGATAATACCAAATTGTGTGACTTATCGAATACCAATAATAATGATTTCCTTAGTACTTCGATTGCTCCTATTAATAATGATGAGTCTTGTGAAATCAATACCGCTTTGCTGAATCTTGTTACGAAAGATCAATTCGCCGGCCTTCCTAGTGAAGATGCCGCTACTCATCTAAACAATTTTGTTGATTTGTGTGATATGCAAAAGAAGAAAGATACGGATAACAATATTGTCAAATTGAAGTTATTTCCGTTTTCACTTAGAGATCGTGCTAAAGTTTGGTTTTCGTCTTCGCCTAAAAATAGTATTGATTCTTGGAACAAGTGCAAAGATGCTTTTATCTCTAAGTATTTTCCTCCCGCTAAGATCATCACTCTTAGGAACGATATTATGAATTTTAAACAACTTGATCATGAGCATGTTGCCCAATCTTGGGAAAGAATGAAATTGATGCTTCGCAATTGCCTACTCATGGTTTGAATTTATGGATGATCATACAAAAATTTTATGCCAGATTGAATTTTGCTTCTAGAAATCTTTTAGATTCGGCCGCGGGAGGCACGTTTATGGAAATTACGTTAGGAGATGCTACCAATTTGCTTGATAATATTATGGCTAATTATTCTCAATGGCACACTGAAAGATCTTCTACTAAAAAAGTGCATGCTATAGAAGAAATCAATGTTTTGAGTGAAAAGATGGATGAACTTATGAAGATGTTTGCTCCTAAAAATACTTCTCTTTATCCCAATGATAAGCCTTTGTCTACTTTGGTTGAGAATAATAATGAATCTATGCATGTGAATTTTGTTGGTAGGAATAGTTTTGGAAACAATGCATATAGAGGGAATTTTAATCCTAGGCCTTATCCTAGTAATCCTTCTAATAATTATGGAAATTCCTACAACAGCTCTTATGGAAATTTTAATAAGATGCCCTCTGAATTTGAGAGTAGTGTTAAATAGTTTATGAATTCACAAAAGAATTTTAATGCTTTGCTTGAAGAGAAATTGCTTAAAGTTGATGATTTGGCTAGGAACGTTGATAGAATTTATCCTGAAATTGATTCTTTAAATCTTAGATCTATTCCTCCTAAGCATGATATCAACGAGTCTCTCAAAGCCTTGAGAATTTCCATTGATGAGTGCAAAGAAAGAACCGCTAGGATGCGTGCTTCCAAAGATGCCTTTATTAAAGCGTGTTCTTCCAATTCCTATGAAAATCAAGATGAAGATCTAAAAGTTATTGATGTGTCCCCCATTAAATCTTTGTTTTGCAATATGAATCTTGATGAAACTGAATATGATCTTCCTTTACCTAGAAGGCGTTCTAAGAATTCCGAGTTTCTAGATCTTGATGATGAAATTGATGAAAGTGGGATTGAAAGAAATAAAAACCTAGATGTTGCTAAACCCACTATTTTGGATCTCAAGGAATTTAATTATGAAAATTGCTCCTTAATTGGTTTTATTTCCTTGTTGCAATCCGTGCTAGATTCTCCTCATGCTTATAGTCAAAATAAGGCCTTTACCGAACACATTGTTGATGCCTTGATGCAATCTTATGAAGAAAAACTTGAGCTGAAAGTTTCTATCCCTAGAAAACTCTATGATGAGTGGGAACCTACTATTAAAATTAAAATTAAAGATTATGAGTTTCATGCTTTGTGTGATTTGGGTGCTAGTGTCTCTACTATTCCCAAAACTTTGTGTGATTTGCTAGATTTCCGTGACTTTGATGATTGCTCTCTAAACTTGCATCTTGCGGGCTCCACTATTAAAAAGCCTATGGGAATAATTAATGATGTTCTTATTGTTGCAAATAGGAATTATGTGCCCGTACATTTTATCGTTCTTGATATAGATTGCAATCCTTCATGTCCTATTATTCTTGGTAGACCTTTCCTTAGAACGATTGGTGCAATTATTGATATGAAAGAAGGGAATATTAGATTCCAATTTCCCTTAAAGAAGGGCATGGAACAATTCCCTAGAAAGAAAATAAAATTACCATATGAATCTATCATGAGAGACACTTATGGATTGCCTACCAAAGATGGCAATACCTAGATCTATCCTTGCTTTTATGCATAGGTAGGGGCGTTAAACGATAGCGCTTGTTGGGAGGCAACCCAATTTTATTTTTGGATTTTGTGTTTGCTTCTGTTTAGGAATAAATAATCCATCTAGCTTCTGTTTGGATGTGGTTTTATCTTTTAATTAGTGTTTGTGCCAAGTAGAACCTATAGGATAACCTACGATGATAGTTGATTTGATTCTGCTGAAAAACAGAAACTTTGCACGCACGAATATAATTTTGTTAAATCACAGAAACGTGATTTTGCGTTGATTCTTTTTGATGCTTTTCAATAGACAAATTGTCCAGGACTTCCTATTTTGTAGGATTTTTAGAGTTCCAGAAGTTTGCGTTAGTTACAGATTGCTACAGACTGTTCTGTTTTTGACAGATTCTGTTTTACGTGTGTTGTTTGCTTATTTTGATGAATCTATGGCTAGTAAAATAGTTTATAATCCATAGAGAAGTTGGAATACAGTAGGTTTAACACCAATATAAATAAAGAATGAGTTCATTACAGTACCTTGAAGTAGTCTTTTGTTTTCTTTCTCTAACGGAGCTCACGAGATTTCTATTGAGTTTTGTGTTGTGAAGTTTTCAAGTTTTGGGTGAATTCTTTTGATGGATTATGGAACAAGGAGTGGCAAGAGCCTAAGCTTGGGGATTCCCATGGCACCCCCAAGATAATCCAAGGACACCAAAAAGTCAAAGCTTGGGGATGCCCAGAAGGCATCCCCTCTTTCGTCCACTTCCATCGGTAATTTACTTGGAGCTATATTTTTATTCACCACATGATATGTGTTTTGCTTGGAGCATCTTGTATCATTTGCGTCTTTGCTTGTTAGTTTACCACAATCATCCTTGCTGTACACACCTTTTGAGAGAGCCATACATGAATTGGAATTTGCTAGAATACTCTATGTGCTTCACTTATATCTTTTGAGCTTGATAGTTTTGCTCATAGTGCTTCACTTATATCTTTTGAGCGTGATAATTTTTGCTCTAGTACTTCACTTAGATCTTTTAGAGCACGGTGGTGGATTTGTTTTAAAGAAACTATTGATATCTCATGCTTCACTTAGACTATTTTGAGAGTCGTTAATAGCATGGTAATTTACTGAATATTAATATACTTGGTATTCAAGATATGTGAAACTTTCTTTTGAGTGAATTGAATACTAAGATAAGTTTGATGCTTGATAATTGTTTTTAGATATAGCGGTGTTAATATCAAAGTCGTGCTAGTTGGGTGATTATGAATTCAAAGAATGCTTGTGTTGAAGTTTGCAAGTCCCGTAGCATGCATGTATGGTTAAAGTTGTGTAACAAATTTGAAACATGAAGTGTACCTGGCTTGTGCATCCTTATGAGTGGCGGTCAGGGACGAGCGATGGTTTTTTCCTACCAATCTATCCCCCTAGGAGCATGCGCGTAGTACTTGATTTTTGATGACTTCTAAATTTTTGCAATAAGTATATGAGTTCTTTTGACTAATGT
This sequence comes from Triticum dicoccoides, assembly GCF_002162155.2. Taxonomy (NCBI): domain Eukaryota; kingdom Viridiplantae; phylum Streptophyta; class Magnoliopsida; order Poales; family Poaceae; genus Triticum; species Triticum dicoccoides. The sequence continues at coordinate 191,635,304 of NC_041383.1, forward strand.
TGAGTCCATGGATTATACGCACTCTCACCTTTCCGCCTTTGCTAGCCTCTTCGGTACCGTGCATTGCCCTTTCTCACCTTGAGAGTTGGTGCAAACTTCGCCGGTGCATCCAAACCCCGTGATACGATACGCTCTATCACACATAAACCTCCTTATATCTTCCTCAAAACAGCCACCATACCTACCTATCATGGCATTTCCATAGCCATTCCGAGATATATTGCCATGCAACTTCCATCATCATCATCATGACATACTTTAATTTTGTCATATTGCCATTGCATGATCATGTAGTTGACATCGTATTTGTGGCAAAGCCACCATGCATTAATTTTTATACATGTCACTCTTGATTCATTGCACCATCCCAGTACACCGCCAGAGGATTCATATAGAGTCATATCGTGTTCTAAGTTTCGAGGTGTAATCCTTATGTTGTAATCAATAGAAGTGTGATGATCATCATTATTAGAGCATTGCCCAAAAATAAGAAGAAAAAGAAGAAAGGCCAAAAAAAAGGCCCAAAAAAGAGAAAATAAAAAAAGGGCAATGCTACGATCTCTTTTTCCACACTTGTGTTTCAAAGTAGCACCTTGTTCCTCATGTAGTGAGTCTCATATATTGTGCTTCAAAGTAGCACCTTGTTCTTCATGTAGTGAGTCTCATAAGTTGTCTTTTTATACTAGTGGGAATTTTTCATTATAGAACTTGGCTTGTATATTCCTACGATGGGCTTCCTCAAATGCCCTAGGTCTTCATGAGCAAGCGAGTTGGATGCACACCCACTAGTTTTCTTTTGTTGAGCATTCATAGCTCTAGTGCATCCGTTGCATGGCAACCCCTACTCCTCATGTTGACATCAATTGATGGGCATCTCCATGGACCATTGATTATCCTCGTCAATGTGAGACTTTCTCCTTTTTTGTCTTATCCACACAATCCCCATCATCATAGCTCTAGTGCTATATCCATGGCTCATGCTCATGTATTGCATGAAAGTTGAAAAAGTTTGAGATTATTTAAGTATGAAACAATTGCTTGGCTTGTCACCGGGGGTATAGAAGTTGGGAACATCTTTGTGTGACGAAAATGAAGCATAGCCTAACTATATGATTATTGTAGGGATGAACTTTCTTTTGCCATGTTATTTTGAGAAGACATGATTGCTTTGATTAGTATGCTTGAAGTATTATTATTTTTTATGTCAATATGAAATGTTGTCTTGAATCTTTCGGATCTGAATGTTCATGCAACAATCAAGAAGATTTACATTGAAATTATGCCGAAGTATCACTCCGCATCAAAAATTCTCTTTTTATCATTTACCTACTCGAGGACGAGCAGGAATTAAGCTTGGGGATGCCAGATACGTCTCCAACATATCTGTAATTTTTGATTGCTGCATGCTACTTTATCTACTATTTTGGACATATTGGGCTTTATTTTCCACTTTTATATTATTTTTGGGACTAACCTATTAACCGGAGGCCCAGCCCAGAATTGTTGTTTTTTGCCTATTTCAGTGTTTTAAAGAAACGGAATATCAAACGGAGTCCAAATGGAATGAAACCTTCAGGAACGTGATTTTCTCACTGAACGTGATCCAGGAGACTTGGACCCTACTCCAAGATGTAACAGAGGCGGTCACGAGGGTGCCCCCCTAGGGCGCGCCCCCCTGCCTCATGGCCCCCCTGTTGCTCCGACGTACTCCTTCCTCCTATATATACCTATGTATCCCTAAACAATCAGAACAGGAGCCAAAAACCTAATTCCACCGCCGCAACCTTCTGTATCCACGAGATCCCATCTTGGGGCCAGTTCCGGAGCTCCGCCGGAGGGAGCATCCACCATGGAGGGCTTCTACATCAACACCATAGCCCCTCCGATGAAGTGTGAGTAGTTTACTTCAGACCTTCGGGTCCATAGCTAGTAGCTAGATGGCTTCTTCTCTCTTTTTGAATCTCAATACAATGTTCTCCCCCTCTCTCGTGGAGATCTATTCGATGTAATCTTCTTTTTGCAGTGTGTTTGTTGAGATCGATGAATTGTGGGTTTATGATCCAGCTTATCTATGAACAATATTTGAATCTTCTCTGAATTCTTTTATGTATGATTAAGTTATCTTTGCAAGTCTCTTCGAATTATCCATTTGGTTTGGCCAACTAGATTGGTAGTTCTTGCAATGGGAGAAGTGCTTAGCTTTGGGTTCAATCTTGCGGTGTCCTTTCCTAGTGACAGAAGGGGCAGCAAGGCACGTATTGTATTGTTGCCAACGAGGATAACAAGATGGGGTTTTTATCATATTGCATGAATTTATCCCTCTACATCATGTCATCTTGCTTAAGGTGTTACTCTATTTTTTAAGTTAATACTCTAGATGCATGCTGGATAGCGGTCGATGAGTGGAGTAATAGTAGTAGATGCAGAATCGTTTCGATCTACTTGTCTTGTACGTGATGCCTATATACATGATCATTACCTAGATATGCTCATAACTATGCTCAATTCTGTCAATTGCTCAACAGTAATTTGTTCACCCACCGTAGAATATCTATGCTCTTGAGAGAAGCTACTAGTGAAACCTATGGCCCCCGGGTCTATTCTCATCATATCAATCTCCATTACTTTATTACTTGCTTTGTTTTTACTTTGCCTTTTACTTTTCACTTTGCATCTATATACCAAAAATACCAAAAAATATTATTTATCATCTCTGTCAGATCTCACTCTCGTAAGTGACCGTGAAGGGATTGACAACCCCTAATCGCATTGGTTGCGAGGAGCTATCGTTTTGTGTAAGCACGAGGGACTTGTGCATGGTCTCCTACTAGATTGATACCTTGGTTCTCAAAAACTGAGGGAAATACTTACGCTACTTTGCTGCATCATCCTCTCCTCTTTGGGGAAATCTAACACAGTGCTCAAGAGGCTGCACAACAATGATGACGAGGAGCCCCAGCGTCTGAATACGGAGGGACAAAAGAAATTTTCCCCCAGGTGAAAACGGTCAATATGATCTACGCCACTCACATCCCCAAGCGGGAACGGAAGCGAGCACTATGGGATGTCTATGTGATGGAGCCAGTCGCCCCCAAATTCAACCCATGGCCAGCTTGTCCGATCACCTTTGATCATAGGGATCATCCTACTAGCATCGGTCATGGTGGCTCAGCCGCATTGGTCTTAGACCCAATCATCGACGGATTCCACCTCACGCGAGTCCTTATGGATGGCGGTAGCAGCCTGAACCTGCTTTACCAGGACACAGTGAACAAGATGGGCATTGACCCTTCAAGGATCAAGCCCACCAAAACTACCTTTAAAGGTGTAATTCCCGAAGTAGAGGCCCGCTGTACGGTCTCTATAACGTTGGAAGTGGTCTTCGGATCCCCGAATAACTTCCGGAGTGAAGAGTTAATCTTCGATATCGTCCCTTTCCGTAGTGGTTACCATGCACTGCTTGGACGAACCGCATTCCCTAGATTCAATGCGGTACCACATTACGCATACCTCAAGCTCAAGATGCCAGGACCGCGCGGGGTCATCACTGTCAATGGAAATATGGACCACTCCCTTCGAACAGAAGAGCATACGGCAGCCCTTGCGGCAGAAGTACAATGCGGCCTACTCCGACAAACCAATCCAGCGACAACTTCGAGCATAGTCAAGCGAGTCCGGAGCACCCCGCAACAGGATCATCAAGAGCGTGATTAGCAGTCCGGCCTCCGCTCAAGCCCCTTCAAAGCAGCATTCGTGCCACGCGTACACAATTACGCACTCAAGATACCATGGGCATAGGCGGAGGCGCATCAACGACTCAGTCAATAGTGCGGGTAACCGCCAAATACCTTCATACTCTTTTCCTCTTACATTTCAGGACACCGCGTTAGTGCAGCATCCTCAGAAGAGCCAAATTGCCGGACTCATATGGGAGAGACATCCAAGGAGGCAACAGACGTTGTGCATAGAAGGAAATACCCAGGTGGAATCTATTTACGATCATTATACCTGCTTTATCTATGTGTACACAGTCTGCCCCTGGATAGGACATGTCAAATAGTCCTATTTTTATCTCTGCTTAATGCATCCATTGTAAACATACGCTTAAACGTATTTTTCGTCAATGGGAGATTATATATAGCGTCAGCTTATTATCCTTATTTGAGCATTTTCTTCTCTTATAAATGTTTATTTGGTATTGCATCCGTACACCTTGGTACGGTCAGTTTGCCAGGGGCTTCTCATGGCGCCCCGTAATATGGCAAATAAAGTCCGAACACTTTCAACAGTGTGGCACCCCGAACTTATAGCACTATATACATCAGCTCCGAATCATGTCTGGTCTATAGTTGGGATAGCCCGGCTCCCTTGTTTTGGTGCCTTACGTTCCGTTATACCGGCTAAGGTAGCACAGGGAGAACTACTGTGATTGTGTCCCGGTTCTTTCGGATGAGCACCTCAGTAGAGAAAGCCGAAAACTGACCAGCATGATGTGGAGAGAGCTGGTCGCTGTTTGAGAGGTCTTAAAATCCTTAAAGATTTTCTGCTTTAGGCGATAAATTGGCTTCGTTCGATCTAGGCGTGTATAGCGCCCCGATTCGGCCTTCCGGATTCTAGGGGCTTCGCTGAAATTTAAAATTGTAGACTTCTATGGCTAAGTGAAAGTTATAAAGCCGCATAGTCCGATTGCCTTGTTCGCTGCACCGGACACCTCCTTAAGGGACCAAGCATTTGGATAAAGAGTGTTCGGGTTTTCCACGAACACCCCAGTACTAGTTACATGGGGGAGGAAGCCGACGACTGGCCTACTTTCAGAATTTTATAAACAACCGCACAGAAGGTAATATTTTAAATAACAAAAGCGCTACATAGCGCAAGTAACTTCATCTTTAAATTACAAACATGACAAAAGTGAATTCACTCTAAAATGGCATCCTTGGTACACTCATCAGCGACGAGACGAGCACCCTTCATCACGCCATCATAGTACATCTCGGGATGGCGATGCGCCTTGCCCTCCGGCGGCCCGTCCTTGACCAGCTTCTCCGCATCCAGCTTGCTCCAATGCACCTTGATGCGGGCAAAGGTCCGGCGGGCGCCTTCGATGCAAACGGATCGCTTGATCACCTCAAGCCGCGGACAGGCATCCACCATCCGCTTGATCAGGCCAAAGTAGCTACTGGGCAGGAGCTCACCCGGCCACATCCGGACTATGAAGCCCTTCATAGCCAGCTCGGTCGCCCTGTGGAGTTCGACCAACTGCTTCAGTTGGTCGCTCAGAGGCATCGGATGTATGGCCCCATCATATTGGGACCAGAACAGCTTCTCCGTTGAGCTCCCCTCCTGGGCATGGTAGAACTCCGCAGGATACGCTGCGTGGCAGAACTGCAAATGCCCCTGGAGAGCTCCGAATTCGAGTAAGTAAAAGAAACGCCTCCTCCACATGTTTGCTTTGCATAAAGAACTTCTTACCCGCTGCTATCTTTTTGGCCTCTTGGATCTCCTGTTGTGCTTTCTCGGCTTCAGCCTTGGCGTCTTTCAAATTTACAAGGGCCTTCGCATGCTCTGCCTCTTTCACCTTCAGCTCATGCTCAACGGGCTCGCACTTCTTGCCGAGGTCCCGGAGCTCTTGTTGTACCTCGCCCACCCTAGCACTTTGCTTTTCGCGCTCCTTACATTTCGAGGCCGTCTTTGGCCTCAGACGGCGCCTTCTTCAGGGACACCACTTCAGCGGTGGCCCCTGTTACACAGTCACGACACTTAGGTGTTAGACTCACCAATTTTGAGTATCCTCAAATGCATAAGAGAGGGAATCACTTACCCTTGTTCTCTTCGAGCTGCCTCTTCGTGAGGTCAAGCTCTCCCTGCGCCTGCTTCAGGTCCTGTTTCAGTTCGGCAACCTCGGCAGTACGGGCAGCAGTAGCAAGCAGCATAGCCTGCTTATTCACAACAATACTTATCATTAGATTCCTGTGGATTATAATTGACCCTCCGTTTGGCTTCTCTTCTCAAACACCAAACAGAGTATCAGGGGCTACTACCTATCGGGTGGTAATTTTGCACATATTTATTACTTACCTCAAAGCCTGTTAGGAGGCTGGTGCAAGCTTCGGTTAGTCCACTTTTGGCGGACAAAACCTTCCAAATCACCGTACTCATAAGAGTACGGTGCTCTTCATCCATGGAAGCGCCGTGAAGCGCTTCCAGCAGAAAATCCGGCGCCTCATGCGCAACGGAAGTCCGCGACACAGACGGCTCGCCCTCCCTAACAAGGGGTTGCCCGCCTGAGTCCGGAACCATCGAAGGTTCCGGAATTGTGTTCGGCTGAGAGCTCGTTGGCCATGGCTCTCATCGACACGATCCGCGGGGATCTTGAACCCCGCGTGTCTGACATGTAGAATCACGCCTTGGGGCATCTCCAGAGTCACCTCCCCCGCTCTGGAAGCCTTCGGGACAACACCTCCGTGTCATCCGCGTGTTGAGGGGTAGTGGCCATCGAAAGCGAATTTATCGCCGAATCACTCAAGGACCTGGAGGAAGATACCTTAGGGTGAGCCCTAGCCGGACTGCACATATGTTCGGCATTATAAATACAAAAACTATGAAGTGAAATCATGATAGAATGCGGACACTTACGATTGCACGGGGGGCTTCCCCCTGGGCAGCCACCCCTCCTCACTATGAGCGGCTGTGGCGGAGTAGTCCAGAAGGGACACCTTCCCCTTCTTGGACGCCCCAGCCTCCCCCTCCGGGGCGGCTTTTCTCTTCTTCCCCTTCCCAGTGCGGGGAGGTGGAATTTCTTCTTGATTCCCCCCGCCTCCACGGGAGGAATCTGTCTCGTCGTCATCAGACGACAGGGGTATGACGGCCTTGCACCGAGGGCCTTTTTCGGCCCCATGGTCTGCCTCCTCGGGCCCCTCATCCTTTTCGGATGCGGCGTCTTCTTCTTCTTCCTCCTCCCCTTCGTGGGAGGAGTCCGCCTCGTCGTCTTCGGACGAGGCTTCTGGCACAACCTTACGCCGGAGACCCTTTCGGGTCCCCGGAGCCTTCTTCTCGGCCTTCTTCTCTGGCACCTTGTATGGTGTCGGGACCAGCATCTCCGTCAGGAGAGCATCCGCTGGGCCTTTTAGCAGTGGAGCAGGACAGTAGACCTGCTCCGCTGTCTCCACATAGTCCTGAAGAAAATATGCACAACTACTTAAGGCACTCCCATGAATATATTGGGAAGAACTGGGTCCGGTGGCAGTCTGAGAACTCACCGGCCTAGGAGCCCACGCGGCGTGAAGCCCGCGGTCCTCTGATGTGGGAGGAGGTACTTCGGAGGCCTTGAACAGCACCTTCCATGCGCCTTTGTGCGTCATGTCATAGAGCTTCTGGAGCGTCTAGTGTTCGGTTGGGACGAACTCCCACAGATTGACTGCCCGCCTCTGACAGGGCAGGATCCGGCGAACGAGCATGCCCTGGATCATGTTGACAAGCTTGATGTTCTTGTCCTTCATGCTTTTGATGCATGTCTAGAGTCCGGCCAGCTCCGTGGAACCGCCCCAGGACAGGCCCTTCTTCTCCCAGGAGGTGAGCCGCATGGGGGCTCCGGATCGGAACTCGGGGGCCGCTGCCCAGTTGGCGCCGCGCGGCTTGGTGATGTAGAACCACCCCGATTGCCACCCTTTTACGGTCTCCACAAAGGAGCCGTCAAGCCATGTGACGTTAGGCATTCTGCCCACCATGGCCCCTCCGCACTCCGCTTGTTGGCTGCTTACAACCTTCGGCTTCACGCAGAAGGTTTGCAGCCATAGGCCAAAGTGAGGCCGGATGCGGAGGAAGGCCTTGCATACGATGATGAACGCCGAGATGCTGAGGACGAAGTTCGGGGCTAGATCATGGAAATCTAGCCCGCGGTAGAACATGAGCCCGTGGACGAAGGGATGGAGTGGAAATCCCAGTCCACGGACGAAGTGGGCGATGAATACAACCCTCTCGTGGGGTCCTGGGGTCGGAATGACCTGCCCGGCATCCGGTAGCCGGTGCGCTATGTTCGTGGCCAAGTATCCGGCCGCCCGAAGATTTGTGGTGTGCTTCTCCTTGACGGTGGAAGCCACCCACTTGCCTCCTGCTCCGGTCATGTTTAGTTGTGCGGAGAAGACTTGGGCTTGGGCGCTGGAGCTCGAGGGGGCAAGAGTGGGCAAAGGAGGAAGAAGGCGTGGATGAAAATGGGGAAATCTTATCACTTTATAGAGGCGCCGAAAGAAGTGCGCCTCCCCACTTGCCCGTTGGGAATCGCTTGTTTCCCAAGCTCCACGATTAATGGCGTGGTGGGATTACCCATACCTGTATTGATGAGAATCCCGTGATAAGGGGACATGATCTCTGCTTTGACAAGACGTGTCAAAGAAACCGCCTCGCAATATGCGTTGTAGCTGGTTGTGGGAAAACGGTTCGAATAATGATCCGACAGTAATAACATGTCACGTCATCAGAAAAAGTTGTCAGCAGATTGCATTTGTGAAATATCATTTTCTCTACAGCGGTGTGTAAAGATCATTTTGTGGATCCGGACACGATTTGAGTGTTCGATGACTACTTTGGAGTATTCGGAGAAGGAACCCGCCTTGCAATGCCGAAGACAATACTGCGCGTCGGACTCATCGTCATTGAAGCCTGGTTCAGGGGCTACTGAGGGAGTCCTGGATTAGGGGGTATCCGGACAGCCGGACTGTGTACAACGTCTGGACTATTGAAGCGTGAAGATACAAGACTCAAGACTTCGGCCCGTGTCCGGGTGGGACTTTCCTTTGCATGGAAGGCAAGCTTGGCGATCCGGATATTGTGTTTCCTTTCTTGTAACCGACTCCACGTAAACCCTAGCCCTCTCCAGTGTCTATATAAACCGGAGAGGTTGGTCCTTAGAAGGCCAATCACAATTACAATCATACCATCATAGGCTAGCTCTTAGGGTTTAGCCTCTACGTTCTCGTGGTAGATCTACTCTTGTACTACACATATCATCAATATTAATCAAGCAGGAAGTAGGGTTTTACCTCCATCAAGAGGGCCCGAACCTGGGTAAACATCTGTGTCCCTTGCTTCCTGTTACCATCAGCCTTGACGCACAGATCGGGACCCCCTACCCGAGATCCGCCGGTTTTGACACCGACAGTTGGTCCTTAGAAGGCCGATCACAATCACAATCATAATCATCATAGGCTAGCTTCTAGGGTTTAGCCTCTACGATCTCGTGGTAGATCTACTCTTGTACTACTCATATCATCAATATCAATCAAGCAGGAAGTAGGGTTTTACCTCCATCGAGAGGGCCCGAACCTGGGTAAACACTGTGTCCCTTGCTTCCTGTTACCATCAGCCTAAGACGCACAGATCGGGACCCCCTACCCGAGATCCGCCGGTTTTGACACCGACATCGGGTAAGCAGCCGCCTTTGGGGGGCTTGCCTATTCTGCCAGCGGCCTATGCCCAAGCAGGGCTGTCGGACGGCTTATTGGCAGCGCTAAGAAGCGCGTCTCTCATTGATGAACATCGTGCCCTCATGGGCGCGGTGATTGAAAAGATTCAGTCCGCTAAGAGCGGACTGAGCGAATCCCGCCTTAGTCTTATAAAGGGCTTTGAGGTATGTTTTCTAAGAAACCTTTAAGGAATTTTCATAATATGAGTAGTAGCCCCTGATACACTATGCGGCGAAAGAGAGTCGAACAGGGGATCAAAATTTTCCGTTTTTGCAGGAGACTCAGCTAATGACGTGTATCCCTTTGTTTGAAAACAGGCGTCTGCAGGAACGTCCGCCGCTCATAGTGCGGAGGTGTTCAAACTAAAGCAGTGTCTGGAACGGGCCGAAGGGGAACTTGGCCATGTGAAGAAGCAGTTGGAGGACAAGCAAGGTATGCCGGAACCCTCTGCTAGGTAGAGCACTAATTCGAAGTTGTGCCTAATTAATATATTTACATTGTATGCTCTAGGGGCGAGTGCCAAAATTGAGGCACTGAAGAAGGCTGTGGCCGACGCCGATGATAGGGCTGCCGTCGAACAGGTTCTTCATGAGAAGCACGAGGCCAGGGTTATTGAAGCTGAGTGAGAGCTCCTGGAGGCCGTGAAGAAAAGCGAGGGCTTGGAGAAGAGTCTAGGAGGGAAAGAATCCGAACTCGCCCAAGCTCTACAAGCCGCGGAGGATGCTCGGGAAGAAGCCCGAGGTGCTTTACGGGACATTCAGGAGGCCCGAAAGGTTGCGGCTGGTAAGGCCTTTTGTATTCATGGCTATTTTTACATAATAACGGGAGGAACTCTAAGCGATAAGCTGAATTCTTGTTTTTCCAGGGGTGTTTGCGGATCTGCCTCGCAGCATATCAGACGCCGCCCAATTCTACCGGACCGAGGAGAAGAAGTCTGCGGAGAGGGATTTCTGGTCGTAGTATTTGGCGCCGAATTATCTGGTGCCCTTTATCGATCAGCTGAAGAAGCTGGTCGAACTGCACCAGGCGGACGAACTGGCCATGAAGGACTTGGTTGTCTGGCTATGGCTCGCAGAGCCAATTCCAAGCAGTTACTTCGGACTCGTGAAGCGGATTGTTGGCGCCTGCCCTCGGCTTGATGTCATTAAGCGATCGGTATGTATAGAGGGTGCGCGCATGGCGTTTGCCCGTGCGAAGGTGCATTGGGGGAAGCTTGATGCGGAGAAGCTGATGACTGAGTGGGCCGCTAGAGGGTAAGGAGCACCACAAGCCCGAGCTGTACTATGAAGGTGTACTGAAAGGAGCCCGCCTCATGGCGGATAAGTGTACCAAAGACATTATATTTCCCTGAGGGCATTTGTGTCGTTCTTTGTAATATGGGATAATGGCACTTGTATTATTTATTGCCTGTTTTGTTTGAACGTTTGTTCTTCCTGTGCGACTGTTTAGTGTATATAAATCTTGAGAGTTGGCCAGTCGTCGGCTTCTGCCCCCACGAAAAAAAGGTACGGGGGTGTTCGGGACATACATGAACACTCTTTATCCCATGGTTGGGTCCTTTTAAGGAGGTGTTCCTCACCACGAACCAGGCAATCGGACTATAGGGCTTTATCACGCTCATTTAGCCATAGGAATTCGAGTATGGTTGGCGCAGCCCCTAGTGTTCAGAAGGCCGAACTAGGGGCTCTATTGGCGCCTGATCGAAAGACCGATCCGTCACACTCTGCATTTATAATGGCGTTATGCAGAATAAATCTTTAAGGATTTTACAACCTCTCGAACAGCTGACGAGCTCTCGCTGTATCATCACAGTCAGTTTTCGGCTTTCTCTACTGAGGTGCTCGTCCGGCAGAACTGGGACACAATCACAGTAGTTCTCCCAGCGCTACCTTAGCCGATGGGGCAGAACGTAAGGTACCAAAACATGGGAGCCGGGCAAACCCAACCAATGACCCAAGACATGATTCGGAGCTGATGCATATAGTGCTATAAGTTCGGGGTGCTGAGCGACCGAAAAGGTGGTCGGACTTTATTGTCGTACTGTGAAGCCCCTGGAATAATCGGGCATAACACAAGGCGTGGGTGCCATTTTTGACAAAGAGGCGTCAATGAGAAACAACGGCCGGTAAGTGTTGTTTAAGTCTATGCATTGTAGTAAAATGACATGTCTATGCATATGCGTTCGGTGTATGCTTATGAAAAGGAGTTGATGTAGGCTGGAACCCTATGTGGACGATCTTTCACGTTTGGAGTGGATCCTATGGGGAATCATGAAGAACACGCGGAAGAACTAGAGGGAAAACACGGGGAGAACGATAGAAACACTCAACCAACAAGTAATCAATCACACGAGTGCTAGATCACCGACAACAAAGAGTAACATATGATCCACAATCAACAAAGGTAAGGATACAAAGGAACCGTTCTTCTCCGTACGGAGGTCTTGATGGTCTTACGCTTACCTAGAAAGGGGTCTTGAATCCGCTTGGGGAATCTTCTCCGAAGAGGTCATGAGCTCCGAGGAGAAGTAACCAAGTGGATGAGCAAGGCTCTCACACAAATATGAGCTAAACCAATGCTAACCCTAACTAGGAGGAGGGGCGACCTATTTATAGTCGTAGTGCAAATGGAAGTCAAAGTGAAGGGATACAAAGGCTCCAGCCCGCAGGTGCGGTCACTCAGGTGCCGGACGTCCGGAATGCGTCAGACGTCCGGAGGCTCGGGACGGTCAGGTCGTCCGGTCGTGCTCGGAAGTCCGTAGATTCAGCTTTGTCGTGGGCGCGTTGGATGTCCGGAGAGGGTCGGTCGTCCGGAGCTTCATGACTGTCCAGGCGTCCGGAGGTCATCGGTCGTCCGTAGATTCGGCTCGGTTGCATGTTGTCCGGTCGTCCGGTCCGCTTCGGACGTTCATAGATTTGGTTCGGGTGGCGAAGTACCGGATGTCCGGAAAGTTCGGTCGTCCGTGTCCTGGCACTCGTGGACGTCCGGACTGGGTCGATCGTCCGACGCCTGTAGCTTCCGCGGTAGCTCTTCTTCTTGTCCATCATGCTTGGGGTCCTCGCCGTCTTGGCTCTTGTATGTAGCTGTTCCGTGGCTCGCTTCCAGGCACCTGATCACACACAGAGTTTCCGAATGAGGTGGTAGCCATGTCTCGTGAGTAGGAAGAGAAAGTTCGGAGAGGAGCGAGTTCACCTTATCTTCAATAGCCTTAGCTCGGGCTCGTGTCATGGGTCCAAGTGGTGTTGAGGGAGATGTAGGCACGTCCATTGGGATGAGCGAGGGATTCTCCGCATCAGGAGTATTTTTGGTGGAACCTGTCATGGCCGGATTGGAGGAGGCTCTGGGTGGATCTGAGGTGTATCCGGACTGCCTATCTTGTGCGTCCGAGATGATTCCGCGTCGCCAGTCCTGTTCTGCGCCAAAGTTAGTCCGTAAAGACAAATGTTTAAAGGCAGCTGCATATACAGTTGTGTTCGGACCGCGGGTGCCTGAGTGGAGCCTGGCTGAACCATGCCGTAAAGTAGTGCGAATTCCTCAATTGGTGTCCGACTGTTTGGCTGCCAAATCAAAATTTGATAAAACAGGCACGACTCGCTATTCCAGCGGCGGTATGATTTCCACTCTAAGGGTGGAGCTTGACCTTTCCCATGACTGTGACTATGTCACGCGGGACTGGCCTGATGTTCTGCCTCATTGGATCTAGCCAACGTGGCTCATCCCGGTAGTATGTGGTAATTACTATATAAAGGGATAATGCCGAAGACTTATTCTTTGGTGTAGTATTTGTTTGATGGTCCGAAGACAATCGTTGGTATGGTGGGTCAGTTAAAACTTGGCCTTTGCACCTTGCATCTTTGAGGAGATGCTATTGATTGTTGTGTGCCTGTGGGGGCTCTCGTAAAATGGAGCCCCCAGGCTACAGGGTAGATAGTGAGCGCAATAGAATTGATATGGCTGGCGTTGTCTTTACGGTCGATGTGATTAGAGACGATCGGCCATATTTTTGTACTATGAGGGGGGTCGTCCTCGCCATGCTTGACTAGTCCAATGTTGTTCGACACCTCCCTTCACTGTTTCCGGTGCAAGATCGGCCGTTTTGTTTGGAAGATCTTGCATTCCCTATTCGTATGCTTGGCCGCCCTTCTAGGGGTACCATGAATTTCACATGGTTGATCGAGTATGCCGCCTGAGCCAGATGGGCCTGGGTTGTTCGTTTTATGTTGACCGGACTGGGGACCGCTGAACTCGGCACCGACTTCCCTGACTTGACGTTTGTGACGATTGCGCCGAGGCCTGAGGATGCCTCCTCGTGTCCTTCGTATTGTTTTGGACCATGGTGGTATGTGGACGTTGGGGTATGTGCCTTGGTTTCTTCTTCTTAGGTTGAGGTAGCAAATTATGCCATGTGTGCCCTTTGTCGGGGCGGTCGAGTCCGTATTCTTCTGTGGCCAGGACCTTGGTCCATCTGTCCACGAGCAAATCTTGGTCGGATTTAAGCTGCTGTTGCTTCCTTTGCAGGCTCCTCGCGGTGGCCATGAGCCATCGCTTGAAGTGGACTTGTTCCACAGGATCTTCAGGCATGCCAAATTCGGCATCGCCGAGGCTTACCTCGTCTTCAGAGGAGGTCATATAGTTGTTCCTCTCCAAGTATCCCACCATGGCCAGTCCGGCCTGCTTGAAGGCAGGCTGATCAGGGTTGTATTCATCTTTGGCACCATCCGGATTGTTCTCGTCTCCTGTGCCAGTATTGCTATGGCGGGGCTTGGAGCGGCGTCGACGACGCCCATGCTTTGCTTTCTTCCCTGAGGGGCTATCCTCCGTTGCCTCATCGCCATTGGTTTCTTTCGGAGTGTCCACCATATATATAGTATGAGGAGGTGGCTGTCCACCGCCCTGTGAGCGGTGGCTCCTGTTCTTCTCCTGCATCATCGTTCATACCGTCGATGTCTTCGGAGTCGAAGTTAAGCACGTCAGTTAAGTCATCGACCGTGGCAATGATGTGGGTGGTGGGTGGGCAATGAATTCCTTCGTCGCCTGCTTCCCACTCAAGTCGGACATAGTTCGGCCAAGAGTCTCCTGACAAGGAGAGGGACTTTAACGAGTTCAGCACGTCGTCAAAGGGCGAGTGCTGGAAGATATCCGCTGCGGTGAACTCCATTACAGGAGCCCAACCAGGTTCGGCGGGCTCAAGAGCGCGCGGGCTGGAACCCACAGTCAGATACGGGTCCGAGGGTTCGGTGTCACAGGCTTCTTTGGGGGCGAGGCATGTGTTCGGCTCTACCGCCGATGAGTGCGCGGCCTGCGGGGCGGGGTCCATCCACCCGTCCTTGGGCGACATCGTCTGCTCCAGATTCAGGTCCGGGGCTACCGCAGGGGTGACATCCCGAGCATTGTCCGACAGCAGGTCTAGGCCATGCTCATTGTGACTGTCCGGCGCTCCTAGCATAGGCCCGAATCTGTTGAAGATAAAGTCTCCGCGGATATCAGTCGTGTAGTTTAGGTCTCCGAACCTGACCTGGTGGCCAGGGGCGTAGCTGTCGATCTGCTCCAGTTGACCAAGCGAATTGGTCTGCAGTGCGAAGTCGCCAAACATGAAGATCTATCCAGGGAGAAAAGTCTCACCCTGGACCGTGTTGTTGACGATTAAAGGGGTCATCAAGCCTTGTAGCGACGACACAAAGGAACTCTCAATGAAAGCACCAATGTCGATGTCAAAACCGGCAGATCTCGGGTAGGGGGTCCCGATCTGTGCGTCTTAGGCTAATGGTAACAGGAGGCAGGGAACACAATGTTTACCCAGGTTCAGGCCCTCTCGATGGAGGTAAAACCCTACTTCCTGCTTGATTGATATTGATGATATGAGTAGTACAAGAGTTGATCTACCACGAGATCGTAGAGGCTAAACCCTAGAAGCTAGCCTATGATGATTATGATTGTGATCGTGATCGTCCCTCTAAGGACCAGCCTCTCCGGTTTATATAGACACCGGAGAGGGCTAGGGTTTACATGGAGTCGGTTACAAGGAAGGAAGTATAATATCCAGATCGCCAAGCTTGCCTTCCATGCAAAGGAGAGTCCCATCCGGACACGGGATGGAGTCTTGAGTCTTGTATCTTCATGCCTCAACAGTCCAGACAAAGTATATAGTCCTGCTGTACGGATACCTCCTAATCCAGGACTCCCTCACTGGGTGCTTAGCAAAATGCCCTCAGGGAAAGACGAAGGGAAGAAAAGTGAAGCCGGACTTCACACACTGCGCATCCGAACCGGGGGAGTTGCTTCCTCCCCAAAGGAGGAGAATCGGGGAGGGGAATCCAAGGCCTCCTCCCCACGTGGGAAGAAAAGGGCCGCCTCCGAAGACATGGAGATGGAGATGCCCAAGCAGGGGAAGAAAGCGTCACCAGGGGGCTCTGCCCCGACGGGCGTCCTCACCACGTCATGCCCGCCAACGGGCCAGCCCTCAACTGAGCTGTGAGTTAATCATTATTTCAAAGGTACTTCATTCCTCCGAGATCAATAACCAGGATTCATTTTTTGCAGTCCGGCTAGCAGCTCTTCTCAACAGAGTTCGTCTTCGGGGGATCTTCCTCCGGAGATGATGGAGAGTGAGACCCCACCCACCTCTCCGCCTCATGAGGCGGGCGACACCGAGGTGTCATCACGGAGGAGTCCGGATCTGCCGAAGGCAGAAGCTAATCCTTCAGCCGCCCTGAGCCCGGAGCATTCGGCTCCCACGGGGGGCGATGAAAAGGGTCCGGCATAGTTCGGTGTCCGGCCGGACATACTGACGGTCCTTCTGGAGCGAGCTGCACTCTTGGAGGAGCACCGCTCATTAATGAGCACTGTGCTCAAGAAGATTTCATCCGCCACAGGCGGTTTGAATGAAGCATTTATGAGCCTACTCAGAGGCTTTGAGGTATGTAATGCAAAAATACATAATTTCTTGCTATGAGGCAGGCACTAGGTGTGCTCCATATGGATAGTAGCCCCTGAGACTCTGGTTGCCCGCCCTAGGCGGCAAACGGAAGATCATATTGTATAAGTAATGAATGCGTTGTATGTATGCGCAGGTGTCTAAGGATCCGGCAGCCAACCAGTCCGTTGAAGTTGCCGAACTAAGGAGGCAGATTGGGGCTATTGATGTCGATATCACGCTGGTGAATGAGCGGCTGAACGAGTCACAAGGTATGTGCTCTACTTTCATAAATATGTTTTATAGGAAAATGTGAGAGGGGCGTGATATTAATGCGACATGTTTGGACTGCAGACCGTGCTGCTGCGTGGAAGCCCTGAGGGCGGAACTTGCCCAGGCCAAGGAACAGGCTCAGGCTAGTAATGCGGCTGCACTAAAGGCGGCCGAAGAGTTGAGAGCCAAACATGTTGTTCCTCGCCGAAGCGAAGACAAGATAGCCGAAATGGCTATGGAGTTGAAAAATGCCGCCGGCCGGTATGAGCTCCTTGAAAAGGAGAATCAGGTTAATTCAGCTGACCTGAACAAGGCACTTAATGCAACCAAAGAGATGCGGACCGAAGTCAGGGATGAGCAGGAGGAGCTTCGACAGGCCAGTAAAATCATGGCTGGGGGCTCCTACTTACTGCGAATAAAGTTTTTGGATCCGAAGTATGCTCCCCTGGATGGACGCTAGAGTCCTGCAGATGCGTATGCAGACTTGGCGAAGAGTACAGCTGATGCAGTCAAGTTTTTCGAGGATCAAGATGATAAAGAAGTGGAGAAGCTTTTCTGGTCGTAATTCAATGCTCCCGCGCGCCCGCTGCCGTTAAGTGAGAAGATGGCTGTTGTAGCGGAGCTTCATAGGCTATCCGTGCTTGCAATGCGGTCTGTAATAGACCATCTTTGGCCGAAGGGGCCTAGGCCGGACAGTTACTTTGGTTTGGTGCAACAATTCCTAGGTGTCGTATCTCAGATCGATGCTATGAGGGGGTCGGCGTGTATAGAGGGTGCACGGATGGCACTTGCCTGCGTTAAAGCATATTGGACGGATATGGAGGCCACCACCATTGCGACCCAGAATCCGGCGGGAGGCCAGGATCCGGCCAAGCGCTATTTGGAGTAGGTAACAGAGGGTGCCCGCTTAATAGAGGCGCAATGCTCGAAGAGTGTCTTGTTCGAGTGACAAATCGTTTCATTGTAAAAACAATGTTATTTTGATTACAAGGCTATATTTATACTTTTTTCCCGAAAGTATTATTGTGTCTCCTGTGTGGCCGTTTATATGTATATGTGTAATCCGAAAGTTAGCAGTTGTTGGCTTCAGCCCCCACACATACGATGTGGGGGTGTTCGCGAAAAATATGTGTAATCACACTTGATCCAACGTCTTGGTCCATTAAGGAGGTTATCGCACTTCGAACTAGGCAACCGGACTATATAGCTATAACACTTTCGCTTAGCCATGGGAGTTTAACGGTGGGGCTACTATGTAGCCCCTGGTACCTTCACGTGCATCCGAATACGGGCGCGTGTGTACATGACCGGGAAACGGTCCTTCGTTAATGCGGAGGAATCCTAAAGATTCTGGTGAGTCTTTGAGTGGTTGAACAGTCTCTCGCTGTATCATGACAGTCAGTTTTCGTCTTTCTCTACTGAGGTGCTCATCCGAAATAACCAGGGCACAATCACAGTAGTTCTCCTTTGGCCGCCTTAGCCGATAAGAACGGAATGTAAGGTGGCAAACCCAGGAGCCGGGCAAACCCAACATTTGACCAAAGACATGATTCGGAGCTGATGCATATAAGGCCAAACTCGTGATGCCGAACACTCCCGAAGGTATTCGGACTTTGCAACATAAAATGGGCTGAAGAATGCCCTTTCTTTATGGACCCTGTAGTTCCAGGTACGTGCATTAATCTGTCGTGGCAAAATGCCAATAACAGCAGTAACTTCTATGGGTACAGTACCCATGGGATGTGAAAACAACAAGAGACAATAGAAAGGTTTACACAGGGGCTTAATCTAAAGAGAAACCTGTGAGCAGGGCCCTGCTGCACATCTGCGCCTTTGTCTCCATTGTGCCGTTTCCTGGAAGGGTATCGCACGAATTGTGTCTATAAAAAGGAAAACTCGTGTAGAACAGTATGACGTAAGCGTGCGGTGGACAGTAAAAGTGTAAGACATTGGCCTGTTAATAAGGTCAAGCCAAGAGTGGGACTGTATTAAATATCTGAAGCCCCTGGTGTCCTCTATGGGATTACATATATGGCGCCCTGGACCAGTTTTATCCGGGCTGCCGGACTCATCTAACCGTGTCCGTGGTCTTAACGACTAGACATGCTTTCTAGTATTGGAGGCCGCTTAGAATCCGGCCGATGGGGCAGTTGTGTATTCCTCTGCACGTGAAGGGCGCTCTGTGTTTCCGTTAACGGTGATGACGCCTCGTGGACCGGGCATCTTGAGTGTGAGGTAGGCGTAATGCGGTACTGCTTTGAAGCGGGCAAAGGCCATTCTCCCAAGCAATGCGTGATAGCAGCTCTGGAAGGATGCGATTGTGAAGAGTAGTTCTTCGCTTTTGGAGTTTCCTGGGGAGCCGAATGTTACCTCCAGTGCAACGGAGCCCCTGCCGTAGGCTTCAATGCCTGGTATCACCCCTTCAAAGGTGGTGTTGCTTTGGTTGATTCTGGATGAGTCTATCCTCATCCTGCGGACAGTGTCCTGGTATATTAAATTGAGACTACTGCCATCGTCCATGAGGACGCGAGTAAGATGGTATCTGTTGATTATTGGGTCGAGCACCAAGGCATCTGATCCTCCACGCCGAATACTAGTCAGGCAGTCCGTGTGATCAAAGCTGATCGGACAAGCCGACCAGTGGCTAGGTGTGGGTACGACGGGCTCTATAGCGTATGCGTCGCTGAGCGCGCATTCGTGCCTTCTTGTGGATGTGTGAGTCGCGTGGATCATGTTTACTGTTTTTACCTCTGGTGGGAATTTTTTCTGTCCCCTAGTGTTCGGCTGGCGAGGCTCATCCTCGTCTTCACTTGGTGATTCCATTTCCTTGTGTTCGGCGTTTAGTTTGCCGGCCTGCTTGAAGACCCAGCATTCTCTATGAGTGTGGTTCGCGGGTTTGTCGGGGGTGCCATGAATTTGGCACAGTCAGTCTAGGACTCTGTTCAGATCGGACGGTTCCTCTTTGCTGCCTTTAAATGGCTTCTTTTGCTGACCGGGTCGAGAGCCCCTGAATCCGGCGTTGACCGTTGTGTTGTCCGGGCTCTCTTCCTTGTTTTGACGTTTGTTTTTATTACGCCATGGCTTCCCCTTGCCATCCCTTATTTAGGATGTGCTTGGGTCGCTGGTGCCTTTACGGGCCAACCAACTATCTTCACCCGCGCAAAAGCGGGTCATAAGGCTTGTTAAGGCTGCCATTGTCCTGGATTTTCTTGGCCGAGGTGTCTGGCGAGCCACTCGTCTCGGATGCTGTGTTTGAAGGCCGCTAAGGCTTCGGCAGCCGGACAATCAACAATTTGATTCTTCTTAGTGAGGAATCTGTTCCAAAGCTTGTGGGTGGACTCTCCAGGCTGTTGGATTATATGACTTAAATTGTCCGCATCCGGAGGCCGGACATAAGTCCCTTGAAAATTGGCCCTGAAAGCGTCCTCGAGTTCCTCCCAACTTCTAATTGAATTTTTGGGGAGGATTTTCAACCAGTGTCGGGCTGGTCCCTTCATCTTGAGGGGAAGGTATTTGATGGCGTGGAGGTCATCCCCATGAGCCATGTGTATGTGGAGGATAAAATCCTTGATCCA
This sequence comes from Triticum dicoccoides, assembly GCF_002162155.2. Classification (NCBI taxonomy): domain Eukaryota; kingdom Viridiplantae; phylum Streptophyta; class Magnoliopsida; order Poales; family Poaceae; genus Triticum; species Triticum dicoccoides. The sequence goes on from NC_041383.1 coordinate 191,655,526, forward strand.
GACCCCTGGGTCTGTCGTTCCGTCGTATGCCTCTATGTTCACAGGTTTAAAACCCTGCGGAAATTCATGGTCCAGTACTTCTTCAGTGAAGCACAGGGGGTGAGCAGCCCCTCTGTATCTGGACGTGTTGTGGCATGTCGTCGACTGTTGTCGCATCCGGTGTTTATTCCGAACTAGTATCCGATTGGTATGATCATTTTGGTGACCATAGTCCCGCACCGGGGTGTGTCCTTTAGATCCATAGATGGACCTAGCCGCACCGGCTTTCTTATCCAGGAGCTCGCGTAAATCATGTGCGGCATCGGTAGTTGCTCTGTTGCGGTTATGAAGTGGTTTGTCCGGCCTCCTGGCCGTGTTGTTCTTTGGTGGAACGTCCTCGTCGTAGAATTCTGGCAGCAGCTTGCGTTTTGGATAGCTCTTTGTATGGAGATCGTCGTCATACTTTTCTTTAGTGTCTAGCCTTTATTCCATCTACGATTGAGCGTTTCTTGTGTGGCCTTTAGCCGTTGCTTCTGCTTCTTCAGACTTCTCATAGTGGCCATAAGCCTTCTATGGAGGTTATCTCATTCCAAGCATGTTTCTGGGATGATGAATGCATCGTCATCCGGACTGTGTTCTTGTCCCGGGGCAGTTTGGTTAATTCGTCCCTCGGGATCATTGTGATCGGGCGTCTGCTCCGAGCTGTGTTCGGCGTGACCTGGCTCATCCTGCTCCATTGATGGGTCCATATGGTCGTTGTTGCCTTCGGAGTTGACTGGGGTGTCAATTTTTCTGGCGCTCTTGTCGCTACTTTTACTGTTGCTGGACTTGGAGCAGCGTCTGCACCGTCGTTTTGGCTTTTGCCCGGGAGTTTTGTCTTCCAGATTGTCGTTGTCGTCCTCCTTGGGCGTATCCACCAGGTATATATCATATGCCGAGGTGGTAATCAATACCGTCGATGTCGTCAGAGTCGAAGTCAAGCACGTCTGACACATCGTTGACAGTGGCAATGAAGTGGGTGGTGGGTGGGCAACGAATTCCTTCGTCGCCTGCTTCCCACTCGAGTCGGACATAGTTCGGCCAAGAGTCTCTTGATAAAGAGAGAGATTCTAACGAGTCCAGCACGTCGCCAAAGGGCGAGTGCTGAAAGATATCCACAGCGGTGAACTCAGGAACCCATCCGGGTTCGGCGGGCTCAGGAGTGCGCGGACTGGAACCTACAGCCGGACACGAGTCCGGGGGTCCAGTGTTACGGGCTTCTTTAGGGTTGAGGCATGTGTTTGGCTCTACCGCCGATGAGTGTGCGGCCTGCGGGGCGGGGTCCATCCACCCGTCCTTAGGCAACGCAGTCTGCTCTGGATTTAGGTCCAGGACTACCGCAGAGGCGACATCCCGAGCATTGTCCGACAGCAGGCCTAAGCCGTGCTCATCGCGACTGTCCGGCGCTCCTGGCATAGGCCCGAATCCGTCGAATATCAAGTCTCCACGGATATCAGCCGTGTAGTTCAAGTTTTCGAACCTGGCCTGGTGGCCAGGGGCGTAGCTGTCGATCTGCTCCAGTTGGCCAAGCGAATTGGCCCGTAGTGCGAAGCCGCCGAACACGAAGATCTGTCCGGGGAGAAAAGTCTCACCCTAGACTGTGTTGTTGATGATTGAAGGTGCCATCAAGCCTTGCAACAACGACACAGAGGAACTCTCAATGAAAGCACCAATGTCGGTGTCAAAACCGGCGGATCTCGGGTAGGGGATCCCGATTTGTGCGTCTTAGGCTAATGATAACAGGAGGCAAGGAACACAGTGTTTACCCAGGTTCGGGCCCTCTCGATGGAGGTAAAACCCTACTTCATGCTTGATTGATATTGATGATATGAGTAGTACAAGAGTTGATCTACCACGAGATCGTAGAGGCTAAACCCTAGAAGCTAGCCTATGATGATTATGATTGTGATCATCCCTCTAAGGACCAAACTCTCCGGTTTATATAGACATCGGAGAGGGCTAGGGTTTACACGGAGTCGGTTACAAGGAGGGAAATATAATATCCATGTTGGAAATATGCCCTAGAGGCAATAATAAAATGGTTATTATTATATTTCCTTGTTCACGATAATTGTCTATTGTTCATGCTATAATTGTATTAACTGGAAACCGTAATACATGTGTGAATACATAGACCACAACATGTCCCTAGTGAGCCTCTAGTTGACTAGCTCGTTGATCAATAGATGGTTATGGTTTCCTAACCATGGACATTGGATGTCATTGATAACGGGATCACATCATTAGGAGAATGATGTGATGGACAAGACCCAATCCTAAGCATAGCACAAGATCGTGTAGTTCGTTTGCTAAAGCTTTTCCAATGTCAAGTATCATTTCCTTAGACCATGAGATTGTGCAACTCCCGGATACCGTAGGAATGCTTTGGGTGTACCAAATGTCACAACGTAACTGGGTGGCTATAAAGGTGCACTATAGGTACCTTCGAAAGTGTCTGTTGGGTTGGCACGAATCGAGACTGGGATTTGTCACTCCGTATGACGGAGAGGTGTCTCTGGGCCCACTCGGCAATGCATCATCATAATGAGCTCAATGTGACTAAGTAGTTAGTCACGGGATCATGCATTATGAAATGAGTAAAGTGACTTGCCGGTAACGAGATTGAACGAGGTATTGGGATACCGACGATCGAATCTCGGGTAAGTAACGTACCGATTGACAAAGGGAATTGCATACGGGATTGCTTGAATCCCTGACATCGTGGTTCATCCGATCAGATCATCGTGGAACATGTGGGATCCAACATGGGTATCCAGATCCTGCTGTTGGTTATTGGCCGGAGAGATGTCTCGGTCATGTCTGCATGATTCCCGAACCCGTAGGGTCTACACACTTAAGGTTCGGTGACGCTAGAGTTGTTATCAGAAATAGTATGTTGTTACCGAAGGTAGTTCGGAGTCCCAGATGTGATCCTGGACGTCACGAGGAGTTCCTGAATGGTCCGGCGGTAAAGATAGATATATTGGACGAAGGGTATTGGAGTCCGGAAGTGTTCCGGGGGTACCAGGCTATGGCCAGCATGACCGAAAGGTGTTTCGGGAGCTCCGGCAAGTGTTGGAGGGCCTCATGGGCCAAAGGGGAAGGAGCAAACCAGCCCACTAAGGGGTGGTGCGCCCCCCACACCCTGTCCCATGTTATTTGGGGAGGTGGGGCGCCTCCACCTGGCTTGGGAGGCAATCCTCCACCTGCTTGGCTTAGGGGGCAAGTCTCCCTAGGATTTTCCCTAGGGAGATCCAATCTGCTTGGCCGCCGCCCCCTAGGGGAAACCCTAGGGCGCCTCCCCCTCTCCCCTTGCCCCTATATATAGTGGAGGGGTGGGAGGGCAGCCGCACTCTTGCCCCTGGCGCAGCCCCTCCCTCCTCCAACACTTCCTCCTCCTCCGTAGTGCTTAGTGAAGCTCTGTCGGAGAACCACGAGCTCCATCACCACCACGCCGTCGTGCTGTCGGAGTTCTCCCTCAACTTCTCCTCTCCCCTTGTTGGATCAAGAAGGAGGAGACTTCCCCGGGCTGTACGTGTGTTGAACGCGGAGGCGCCGTCCGTTCGGCGCTTAGATCGGAATCGACCGCGATCTAAATCGTTGCGTGTATGACTCCACCAACCACGTTCTTGTAACGCTTCTGCATTGCGATCTTCAAGGGTAAGAAGATCAACTCATCCTCTCCCTCTCTTGTTGCTAGAATCTCCATAGTTTGATCTTGGTGATGCGTAGAAAATTTTGAATTATTGCTACGTTCCCCACAGTGGCATCATGAGCTAGGTCTATTGCGTAGATTCTATGCACGAGTAGAACACAAGTAGTTGTGGGCATTGGTTTGTTCAATATGCTTACCGTTACTAGTCTTATCTTGATTTGGCAGCATCGTGGGATGAAGCGGCCCGGACTGACCTTACACGTACGCTTACGTGAGACAGGTTCCACCGACTGACATGCACTTGTTGCATAAGGTGGCTAGCGGGTGCCAGTCTCTCCCACTTTAGTCGGATCGGATTCGACGAAAAGGGTCCTTATGAAGGGTAAATAGCAATTGGCATATCACCGTTGTGGCTTTTGCGTAGGTAAGAAACATTCTTGCTAGAAACTCATAGCAGCCACGTAAAACATGCAACAACAATTAGAGGACGTCTAACTTGTTTTTGCAGGGTATGCTATGTGATGTGATATGGCCAAAAGAATGTGATGAATGATATGTGATGTATGAGATTGATCATGTTCTTGTAATAGGAATCACGACTTGCATGTCGATGAGTATGACAACCGGCAGGAGCCATAGGAGTTGTCTTAATTTATTGTATGACCTGCGTGTCAATCAGAACGCCATGAAATTACTTTACTTTATTGCTAACCGTTAGCCATAGTAGTGGAAGTAATAGTTGGCGAGACAACTTCATGAAGACACGATGATGGAGATCATGGTCTCATGCCGGTGACGAAGGTGATCATGCCGGGCCTCAAAGATGGAGATCAAAGGCGCAAGATGATATTGGCCATATCATGTCACTCTATGATTTGCATGTGATGTTTGTCATGTTTACATATTATTTGCTTAGAACAACGGTAGCATAAATAAGATGATCCCTTGCTAAAAGTTCAAGAAAGTGTTCCCCCTAACTATGCACCGTTGCGAAGGTTCGTTGTTTCGAAGCACCACGTGATGATCGGGTGTGATAGATTCTAACGTTCGAATACAACGGGTGTAAGCCAGATTTACACAAGCAAAACACTTAGGTTGACATGACGAGCCTAGCATGTACAGACATGGCCTCGGAACACAAGAGCCCAAAAGGTCGAACATGAGTCGTATAGTGGATACGATCAACATGAAGATGTTCACCGATGATGACTAGTCCGCATCACGTGATGATCGGACACAGCCTAGTTGACTCGGATCATGTATCACTTAGATGACTAGAGGGATGTCTATCTGAGTGGGAGTTCATTAAATAATTTTATTAGATGAACTTAATTATCATGAACATAGTCAAAAGATCTTTGCAAATTATGTCATAGCTTACGCTTTAGTTCTACTGTTTAAGATACGTTCCTAGAGAAAATTTAGTTGAAAGTTGACAATAGCAATTATGGAGACTGCGTCCGTATTCTGAGGATTGTCCTCATTGCTGCACAGAAGGCTTATGTCCTTAATGCATCGCTCGGTGTGCTGAACCTTGAGCGTCGTTGTGGATGTTGCGAACATCTGACATACATGTTTTGATGACTACATGATAGTTCAGTGTGTAATGTTAAATGGTTTAGAATTGAGGCACCGAAGACATTTTTTGAAACGTTGCAGAACGTATGATATGTTCCAAGAGCTGAAATGAGGATTTCAGGCTCGTGCCCACGTCAAGAGGTATGAGACCTCTGACAAGTTTCTTAACCTGCAAACTAAGGGAGAAAAGCTCAATCATTGAGCATGTGCTCAGATTGTCTGAGTACTACAATCACTTGAATCGAGTGGGAGTTAATCTTCCATATGAGATAGTGATGGTTCTCCATAGTCACTGCCACCAAGCTATTAGAGCTTCGTGATGAACTATAACATATCAGGGATAGACATGATGATCCTTGAGGAATTCGCGATGTTTGACATCGCGAAAGTAGAAATCAACCAGGAGCATCAATTGTTGATGGTTAGTAAAACCACTAGTTTTCAAGAAGGGCAAGGGAAAGAAGGGATACTCCATGAAATGGCAAATCAGTTGATGCTCTAGTGAACAAACCCAAGGTTGAACCCAAACCCGAGACTAAGTGCTTCTGAAATGAGGGAAACGGTCACTGAAGCAGAACTACCCTAGATACTTGGTAGATGAGAAGGCTGGCAAGGTCGACAGAAGTATATTGGATATACATTATATTAATGTGTACTTTACTAGTACTCCTAGTATCACCAGGGTAATAAATACCGGTTCGGTTGCTATTGTTAGTAACTTGAAATAAAAGGCTACGAAATAAACGGAGACTATCCATAGGTGAGATGACGATATGTGTTGGAAATGTTTCCAAGGTTGATGTGATCAAACATCATACGCTCCCTCTACCATTGGGATTGGTGCTAAACCTAAATAATTGTTATTTGGTGTTTGCGTTGAGCATAGACATGATTGGATTATGTTTATCACAATACGGTTATTCATTTAAGGAGAATAATGGTTACTTTGTTTATTTGAATAATACCTTCAATGGTCTTGCACCTAAAATGAATGGTTTATTGAATCTCGATTGTAGTAATACACATGTTCATACCAAAAGATATAAGATAGTAATGATAGTACCACATACTTGTGGCACTGCCATTTGAGTCATACTGGTATAAAACGCATGAAGAAGCTCCATGTTGATGGATCTTTGGACTCACTCGTTTTGAAAAGATTGAGACATGCGAACCATGTCTATTGGTATATATGCATGAAGAAACTCCATACATATGGATCGTTTGGACTCACTTGATTTTGAATCACTTGAGACATGCAAATCATACCACATGAGCAAGATGACTGAAAGGCCTCATTTTTCAGTGAGATGAAACAAGAGAGCAACTTGTTGGAAGTAATACATTTGATGTGTGCAATCCAATGAGTGCTGAGGCACGCAGTGAATATCGTTATGCTCTTACTTCACAGATGATTTGAGTAGATTCTGAGTATATTTACTTGATGAAACACGAGTCTGAATTATTGAAAGGTTCAAGCAATTTCAGAGTGAAGTTGAAGATCATCGTGGCAAGAGGATAAAATGTCTATGATATGATCATAGAGATGAATATCTGAGTTACGAGTTTGGTACACAATTAAGACCTTGTGAAAATTGTTTCATAACTAATACCGCCTGGAACACCATAGTGTGATGGTGTGTCCGAACATCATAAATGCACCCTATTGGATATGGTGCATACCATGATGTCTCTTATTGAGTTACCACTATCGTTTATGGGTTAGGCATTAGAGACAACCGCATTCACTTTACATAGGGCACCATGTAATTCCGTTGAGATGACACTGTATGAACTATGGTTTAGAGAAACCTAAGCTGCCATTTCTTAAAAGTTTGGGGTTGCGACGCTTATGTGAAAAGTTTTAGCCTGATAAGCTCGAACCCAAAGTGGATAAATGCATCTTCATAGGACACCCAAAACAGTTGGGTATACCTCCTATTTCAGATCCGGAAGCAAAAGTGATTGTTTCTAGAAACGGGTCCTTTCTCGAGGAAAAGTTTCTCACGAAAGAATTGAGTGGGAGGATGGTGGAGACTTGATGAGGTTATTGAACCGTCACTTCAACTAGTGTGTAGCAGGGCACAGGAAGTTGTTCCTGTGGCGCCTACACCAATTGAAGTGGAAGCTTATGATAGTGATCATGAAACTTTGGATCAAGTCACTACCAAACCTCGTAGGTCGACAAGGATGCGTACTACTTCAGAGTGTTACGTACTCCTGTCTTGGAGGTCATGTTTCTAGACAACAATGAACCTACGAGCTATGGAGAAGCGATTGTGGGCCCGGATTCCGACGAATGGCTCGAGGCCATAAAATCCAAGAGGATCCATGTATGAAAATAAACTATAGACTTTGGAAGAACTACTTGATGGTCGTAAGGCTGTTGAGTACAGATGGATTTTAAAAGGAAGACGGACAATGATGGTAAGTGTCACCATTAAGAAAGCTCGACTTGTCGTTAAGATGTTTTCCGACAAGTTCAAGGAGTTGACTACGGTGAGACTTTCTCACTCATAGCGATGCTAAGAGTCTGTTGGAATTATATTAGCAGTTACTGCATTATTTAAGAAATCTTGCAGATAGGATGTCAAAACATTGTTTCCTCAATGATTTTCTTGAGGAAAGGTTGTATGTAATACAACCAGAAGGTTTTTTCAATCCTGAAAGATGCTAACAAGTATGCAAAGCTCCAGTGATCCTTCTAAGGACTGGAGTAAGCATCTCGGAGATGGAATATATGCTTTGATGAGATGATCAAAGATTTTGGGTTTATATAAAGTTTATGAGAAACTTGTATTTCCAAAGAAGTGAGTGGGAGCACTATAGAATTTCTAATGAGTGTATGTTGTTAACATATTGTTGATCAGAAATGCTGTAGAATTTCTGGAAAGCATATTGGGTTATTTGAAAAGTGTTTTTCAATGGAAAACCTGGATTAAGCTACTTGAACATTGAGCATCAAGATCTATAAGGATAGATCAAAAATGCTTAATAGTACTTTCAAATGAATACATACCGTGACAAGATTTTGAAGGAGTTCAAAATAGATCAGCAGAGAATGAGTTCTTGGTTGTGTTATAAGGTGTGGGTATTGAGTAAGACTCAAGACCTAACCATGGCAGAAGAGAGAGAAAGGACGAAGGTCGTCCCCTATGCTTTAGACATAGGCTCTGCAGTATGCTATGCTGAGTATCGCACCTGAAGTGTGCCTTGCAATGAGTCAGTCAAGGGGTACAAGTGTGATCCAGGAATGGATAACAGGACAGCGGTCAAGGTTATCCTTAGTAACTAGTTGACTAAGGAATTTTCTCAATTATGGAGGTGGTAAAAGAGTTCGTCGTAAAGGGTTACATCGATGCAAACTTTGACACTAATTCGGATGACTCTGAGTAGTAAACCGAATTCGTATAGTAGAGCAGTTTTTTGGAATAGCTCCAAGTAGCACCCGATAGCTGCATCTACAAGATGACATAGATATTTGTAAAGCACACACGGATCTGAAAGGTTCAGACCCGTTGACTAATAAACCTCTCTCACAAGCGAGATATGATCAAACACCATGGGTGTTGGATTCATTACAATCACATAGTGATGTGAACTAGATTATTGACTCTAGTGCAAGTGGGAGACAGTTGGAAATATGCCCTAGAGGCAATAATAAAATGGTTATTATTATATTTCCTTGTTCACGATAATTGTCTATTGTTCATGCTATAATTGTATTAACTGCTATAATTGTATTAACTGGAAACCGTAATACATGTGTGAATACATAGACCACAACATGTCCCTAGTGAGCCTCTAGTTGACTAGCTCGTTGATCAATAGATGGTTATGGTTTCCTGACCATGGACATTGGATGTCAATGATAACAGGATCACATCATTAGGAGAATGATGTGATGGACAAGACCCAATCCTAAGCATAGCACAAGATCGTGTAGTTCGTTTGCTAAAGCTTTTCTAATGTCAAGTATCATTTCCTTAGACCATGAGATTGTGCAACTCCCGGATGTCGTAGGAATGCTTTGGGTGTACCAAACGTCACAACATAACTGGGTGGCTATAAAGGGGCACTACAGGTATCTCCGAAAGTGTCTGTTGGGTTGGCACGAATCGAGACTGGGATTTGTCACTCCGTATGACGGAGAGGTATCTCTGGGCCCACTTGGTAATGCATCATCATAATGAGCTCAATGTGACTAAGTAGTTAGTCGCGGGATCATGCATTATGGAACGAGTAAAGTGACTTGCCGATAACGAGATTGAACGAGGTATTGGGATACCGACGATCGAATCTCGAGTAAGTAACATACCGATTGACAAAGGGAATTGCGTACAAGATTGCTTGAATCCCCGACATCGTGGTTCATCTGATGAGATCATCGTGGAACATGTGGGATCCAACATGGGTATCCATATCCTGTTGTTGGTTATTGGCCGGAGAGATGTCTCGGTCATGTCTGCATGATTCCCGAACCCGTAGGGTCTACACACTTAAGGTTCGGTGACGCTAGAGTTGTTATGGGAAATAGTATGTGGTTACCGAAGGTAGTTCGGAGTCCCAGATGTGACCCCAGACGTCACGAGGAATTCCGCAATGGTCCAACGGTGAAGGTCGATATATTGGACGAAGGGTATTGGAGTCCGAAAGTGTTCCGAGGGTACCAGGCTATGGCCAGCATGACCGAAAGGTGTTTTGGGAGCCCCGGCAAGTGTTGGAGGGCCTCATGGGCCAAAGGGAAAGGGGCAAACCAGCCCACTAAGGGGTGGTGCGCCCCCCACACCCTTTCCCATGTTATTTGGGGAGGTGGGGCGCCTCCACCTGGCTTGGGAGGCAATCCTCCACCTGCTTGGCTTGGGGCGCAAGTCTCCCCAGGATTTTCCCTAGGGAGATCCAATCTGCTTGGCCACTGCCCCTAGGGGAAACCCTAGGGCACCTCCCCCTCTCCCCTTGCCCCTATATATAGTGGAGGGGTGGGAGGGCAGCCGCACCCTTGCCCCTGGCGCAGCCCCTCCCTCCTCCAACACTTCCTCCTCCTCCGTAGTGCTTAGCGAAGCTCTGTCAGAGAACCACGAGCTCCATCACCACCACGCCGTCATGCTGTCGGAGTTCTCCCTCAACTTCTCCTCTCCCCTTGCTGGATCAAGAAGGAGGAGACGTCCCCGGGCTGTATGTGTTTAACGCGGAGGCGTCGTCCGTTCGGCGCTTAGACCGGAATCGACCGTGATCTGAATCGCTGCGTGTACGACTCCACCAACCGCGTTCTTGTAACGCTTTCGCATTGCGGTCTTCAAGGGTATGAAGATCAACTCATCATCTCCCTCTCTTGTTGCTAGAATCTCCATAGATTGATCTTGGTGATGCGTAGAAAATTTTGAATTATTGCTACGTTCCCCACAATCTGGATCGCCAAGCTTGTCTTCCACAGAAAGGAGAGTCCCACCCGGACACGGGACGGAGTCTTGAGTCTTGTATCTTCACGCTCCGATAGTCCAGACAAAGTATACAGTCCGGCTGTCTGGATACCCCCTAATCCAGGACTCCCTCAGCGAGCGCCTTTCATAATGCCATCATAATATTTCTCGGGATAGCGATGCGCCTTGCCCTCTGGCGGTCCATCCTTCACCAGCTTCTCTGCATCCAGCTTGCCCCAATGCACCTTCGCACGGGAAAAGGCTCAGCGGGCACCCTCAATGCAACCGGATTGCTTGATCACTTCAAGCCGCGGACAGGCATTTACCATCCGCTTTATCAGGCCAAAGTAGCTGGCGAGAAGGGGCTCACCAGGCCACATCTGGACTATGAAATCTTTCATAGCCACTTCGGCTGCCCTGTGGAGTTCAACCAGTTGCTTCAATTGGTCACTCAGAGGCATCAAGTCGCACGTTCAGACTCCTTCGTCTTGAAGTCACGCTCCAAGGACTTGAACTTCTTGCCGAGCTCCTGGAGCTCTTGCTGTACCTTGCCCACCCTAACATTTTGCTTTTTGCGCTCAATGCGCTCCATGGCCGCCTTGTTTTCGGCCTTGGATAGCGCTTTCTTCAGGGACGACACTTTGGTTTTGGCCCCTATTACAAAATCATGACGCTTTTTTGTTAGCGTCACCAATTTTTTCTATTCTCTGTGACATGTGAACGGGGTATCACTCACCTTTGTTCTCTTCGAGCTGCCTCTTCGTGAGGCTAAGCTCTCCTTGGGCCTGCTCCAGGTCCCGTTTGAGTCCGGAGACCTCCGCTGCGCGGGCAGCAGCGGCAAGCAGCACCGCTTGCTTATTCACATAGACACCTACTATTAGACTCCTCCGGATTAAAATTGACCCTCCGTTTGGCTTTTCTTTCCGAACACCAAACAGAGTATCAGGGGCTACTGTCTATCAGGTGATAGTTTCACACACTTTTGATTACTTACCTCAAAGCCTGTCAGGAGGCTAGTGTAGGCTTCGGTCAATCCGCTTTTGGCGGACCGAACCTTCTGTATCACCGCACTCATAAGAGTACGGTGCTCTTCATCCATGGAAGCGCCGCGAAGCGCTTCCAGCAGACTATCCGACGCCTCTGGCATAACGGAAGTCATCGGCATGGACGGCTCACCCTCCTTAGCGAGGGGCTGCCTGCCCGAATCCGGAACCTTTGGAGGTTCTGGTACAGTGTCCGGCTGGGAGTCTGACTTGTTGCGGCTCTCGTCGACACAATCTGCGGGGATTTTACGCCTCATGTGCCCGGCGTCTGGAATTTCGCCTTGGGGCGTCTCCAGAGTCGCCTCCCCCTACTCTAGGAGCCTTTGGGATAACACCTCTGTGTCATCCGCGGGCCGAGGGGAAGTGACCATTGGGAGCGAATTCATTGCCGAATCGCTCAAAGACCCACCCGAAGAGGATACCTCGGGATGGGCCCTGGCCGGACTACATATATGTGTTCGACGTTATAACAGACTACGAAGCGAAGTCGCACTAAAGTACAATAGAGTGTCGATACTTATGATCTTACTAGGGGCTTCCCCCTGGGCAGCCACTCCTCCTCGCTGTAGGCGGCCATGGTGGAGTAATCCGGAAGGGACGCCTTTCCCTTCTTGGGCGTCCTAGCTTCCCCCTCCAGGGTGGCTTTCCTTTTCTTCTCCTCCCCAGTGCGGGGAGGCAGAGTTTCCTCGTGTTCCCCCCGCCTCCGCGAGAGGAATCTGCCTCGTCGTCTTCGGACGATGAGTTTATGACGGCCTTGCACCGGGGACCCTTCCTGGTCCCCTGGGTCGCCCTCTTAGGCCCTTCAGCCTCCTCAGGTGGGGCGGTCCTTTCCTTTTCCTCCTCCCCTTCGGGGGAGGAGTGTGCCTCGTCGTCTTCGGACGAGGAGTCATGTGCAACCTTACGCCGGAGACCCTTCCTGGTCCCCGGGGCCTTCTTTTCGGCCTTCTTTTTGGCCTTCTTTTCCGGTGCCTTGTAGGGCGTCGGGACTAGCATCTCCGTCAGGAGAGCGGTCGCTGGACCTTCTGGCAGTGGAGCCGGACAGTCGATCCGCTCCGCCATCACCACGTACTCCTGATTAAATACACACGATGACTTAAAATCCTCCCATGAGTATGCTAGGAAAACTACATCTGGTGATGGTCAGAAAACTCACTGGACGGGGGAGCCGCGTGGCGTGAAGTCTGCGGTCCTAGAATGTGGGAGGAGGTATTTCAGAGGCCTTGAACAGCACCTTCCATGTGTCCTTGTGTGTCGTGCCATAGAGCTCTTGAAGTGTCTCGTGTTCGGCCGGGACGAACTCCTAGAGATTAAATGCCCGTCTTTGGCACGGAAGAATTCGGCGGACGAGCATGACCTGGACCATGTTGACAAGCTTGATTTTCTTGTCCATCATATTTTTGATGTAGTTTTGAAGTCCTGTCAGCTCCGCGGGCTCGCCCCAAGCCAGGCCCTTCTTTTCCCAGGAGGTGAGCCGCATGGGAATTCCGGATCGGAATTCAGGGGGCCGCCGCCCAGTTGGCGTCGCATGGCTCGGTGATGTAGAACCACCCCGATTGCCACCCTTTTACGGTCTCCATTAAGGAGCCATCGAGCCAGGTAACGTTGGGCATCCTGCCCACCATGGCGCCTGTACACTCCGCTTGCTGGCCGCTCACGATCTTCGGCTTCACGCAGAAGATTCGTAGCCACAAGCCGAAGTGAGGCTTGATGTGGAGGAAGGCCTCGCACACAACGATGAACGCCGAGATGTTGAGGACGAAGTTTGGGGCTAGATCATGGAAGTCCAGCCAATAGTAAAACATAAGACTGCGGACGAAGGGATGAAGTGGAAAACCCAGTCCACAGACAAAGTGGGCAAGGAACACGACCCTCTTGTGGGGTCCTGGAGTCGGAATGATCTGCCATGTGTCCGGCAGCTGGTGCGCGATATCTGCGGCCAACTATCCGGCCGCCCGGAGCTTCGTAATATGTTCCTCCTTCACGGTGGAGGCCACCCACTTGCCTCCTGCTCCGGACATGTTTGTCTGTGCGAAGAAGGTATGAACTAGGGCGCTGGAGCTCGAGGGTGCGAGAATGGATAAGCGGAGGAGGAAGAAGGCGTGGTTAAAAATGGGGAATCCTTATCTCTTTATAGAGGCGATGAAAACGGTGCGCCTCCCCACTTGCCCGTTGAAGATCGCTTCTTTCCCAAGCACCACGATTGATGGCGCGGTTGGGTTACCTATACCTGTATTGATGGGGATCCCATGATAAGGGGACATGATCTCTGCTTCGACAAGATGTGTCGAGGAAACCGCCTCGCAATATGCGTTGTGGCTGGTTGTGGGAAAACGGTTCGAATAATGACTCGACCGTAGTGTCATGTCATGTTGTCTGAAGTTGTCAGCAGATTACATTCATGGGATATTGTTCTCTCTGCGGTGGTATGTGAATATCATCTTGCAGATCCGAGCATGATTTAAGTGTTCGGTAATTACTTTGGAGTATTCGGAGATGGAACCCGCCTTGCAATGCTGAAGACAATCTACGCGACGGACTCATCGTCATTGAAGCCTGGTTCAGGGGCTACTGAGTGAGTCCTGGATTAGGGGGTATCCGGACAGTCGGACTATATACTTTGGCCGGACTGTTGGGCCATGAAGATACAAGACTCAAGACTTCGTCCGTGTCCAGATGGGACTCTCCTTTTCGTGGAAGACAAGCTTGGTGATCCGGGTATTAGATCTCCTTCTTTGTAACCGACTCAGTGTAAACCCTAGCCCCCTCCGGTGTCTATATAAATCAGAGGGTTTGGTCCGTATAGGGACGATCATAACAATCATAATCATCATAGGCTAGCTTCTAGGGTTTAGCCTCTACGATCTCGTGGTAGATAAACTCTTGTAATACTCATATCATCAATATCAATCAAGCAGGAAGTAGGGTTTTACCTCCATCGAGAGGGCCCGAACCTGGGTAAAACATCGTGTCCCTTGCCTCCTGTTACCATTAGCCTTAGACGCACAGATCGAGACCCCCTACCCGAGATCTGCCGATTTTGACACCGACAGTCCCCACTTAGAGGAGTTAACATTTTGGAGTTAAGGGAAAGTTAGCACCACATTTTGTGGGACCATACAAACTTTTGGAGCGTATGGGAGAAGTTGCATACAAGTTGGAATTGCCAAAAGGATTGTTATGAGTTCACGATGTGTTCCATGTTTCCCAGTTGAAGAAGTGCCACATAGAGATGGTCGATATTCCTCTGAGAGATACAGTGCCACTGGAAGCGATTCAGTTGGATAGTGATTTGACCTACGAGGAGACACCCGTGAAGATTCTCGAGTTTGCCAGCCGAGTCACATGCAGCAAGGTTATCAAGTTCTGCAAAGTTCAGTTGAGCCACCATACCGAGGACGAAGCCACCTGGGAACGAGAGGAAGACTTATGGAACGACCACCCGCACCTATTTTTTAGCCAACCCGAATCTTGAGGGCGAGATTCATCTTAAGGGGGGTAGGTTTGTAACATCCCAAATTTTCAATTTGGAATGTTATACATTAGATCATCTTTGCATATCATATTTTATTGGATTTTTGGTTGATCCTAGAAATTCTAAGCAACTCAAGGACCCACAGAGAGAGTTGGGGATTTTGTTATTTTCATATTTGAGTTTTCTCAAATTTTGAAAAGTGGATCATTTGATTTTAATTATTTTTCTCTTCGAATATTTCCAATATGAAATAAAAGAGATGAGATAAAATGACTTCTCCAAAATAAAGAAATATTGGAGGGAAAATATTAAAATCAAACAAGTATTTTATTCAGAGTTTTATCGCTATTTTATTTGAATTAGGAAAAAAGTGCATTTTTCAAAATTGCACTAGAGGCCCAAATAAATGTTCACTTTGTCCGCTATATTTTTAGAGGACGGGGGAAATTTATTTCGGGATTTTTGGAGTCCGTTTAGTATTTCTTTTATTTGTTTTTCTGTGCGTCGGAATTATTTTAAAAAGAAGGAAACCGACCTACCGAGCCGTGTCTGCCTGGGACACTGACCCGACCAGCCCTTTATAGGCCGAAGGCCCGAGCCAAGCCGCCCCCACCCACCAAACCCTAGCCCCGCCCGATCCGCCCCTCCGCCGCCGGATCCGCGCCGCCGCCGCCGCGCCGACCCCGCCGCCGCCGGAGCTCGTCGCCCCG